>NW_022196907.1:1291738-1310846 GCF_008632895.1 Mastomys coucha | reverse complement strand
GTGGAGGTCCCTGATCCACTTGGACTTGAGCTTTGTACAAGGAGAAAGGAATGGATCGATTTGCTTTTATCTACATGTTAACCTCCAGTTGAGCCAGCACCATCTGTTAAAAATGCTGTCTTTTTTCCACTGGATGATTTTAGCTCCTTTGTCAAAGATCAAGTGACCATAGGAGTGTGGGTTCATTTCTGGGTCTTCAATTCTATTCCATTCATCTAGCTGCCTGTCACTGTACCAATACCATGCAGTTTTTATCACAACTGCTCTGTAGTACAGCTTAAGGTCCGGAATGGTGATTCCACCAGAGGTTCCTTTATTGTAGAGAATAGTTTTGGCTGTCCTGGGTTTTTTGTTGTTCCAGATGAATTTGCAAATTGCTCTTTTTAAGTCTGTGAAGAATTGAGTTAGAATTTTGATTGGGATTGCATTGAATCTGTAGATTGCCTTCAGTAAGATGACCATTTTTATTATATTAATCCTGTCAATCCACGAGCATGGGAGATCTTTCCATCTTCTGAGATCTTCTTTAATTTCCTACTTCAGAGACTTGAAGTTCTTCTCAAACAGATTTTTTTACTTGCTTAGTTAGAGTTACACCAAGGTATTTTATATTATTTGTAACTATTGTGAAGGGTATTGTTTCCCTAATTTCTTTCTCCACCTGTTTTTCCTTTGTGTAGAGGAAGGCCTCTGATTTGTTTGAGTTAATTTTGTATCCAGCTACTTTGCTGAAGCTGTTTATCAGGTTTAGGAGCTCTCTGGTGGAATTTTTGGGGTCACTTAAGTATACTATCATATCATCTGCAAATACTGATAATTTGAATTCTTCCTTTCCAATTCGTATCCCTTTGATCTCCTTTTGTTGCTCTGGCTAGGACTTCGTATACAATATTGAATAGGTAGAGAGAGAGTGGGCAACCTTGTCTAGTTCCTGATTTTAGTGGGATTTTTTCAAGTTTCTCTCCATTTAGTTTGATGTTGGCTACTGGCTTGCTGTATATTGCTTTTACTATGTTTAAGTATGGACCTTGAATTTCTGATCTTCCAAGACTTTTATCATGAAGGGATGTTGGATTTTGCTAAATGCTTTCTCAGCATCTAATGAGATGATCATATAATTTTTTTTCTTTGAGTTTGTTTATATAGTGAATTACGTTGATGGATTTCCGTATATTGAACCACCCCTGCATGCATGGGATGAAGCCTACTTGATCAAGGTGGATGATCATTTTGTTGTATTCTTTGATTCGATTTGTAAGGATTTTATTGAGTATTTTGGCATCGATATTCATTAAGGAAATTGGTCTGCAGTTTTCTTTCTTCATTAGGTCTTTGTGTGGTTTAGGTATAAGACTAGTTGTTCCTTCACAGAACAAAGTGGGTAGAGTGCCTTCAGTTTCTACTCCGTGGAATAGTTTGAGGACTGTTGGTATTTGGTCTTCTTTGAAGGTTTGATAAAACTCTGCACTAAACCCATCTGGTCCTGGGCTTTTTTTGGTTGGGAGACTATTAATGACTATCTCTATTTCATGAGCAGATATGGGACTGTTTAGATCGTTGATCTGATCTTGATTTAACTTTGGTACCTGGTGTCTGTCTAGAAAATTGTCCATTTCATCCAGGTTTTCCAGTTTTGTTGAGTATAGGCTTTTGTTGTATGCTCTCATGATTTTTTGGATTTCCTCAGGTTCTGTTTTTATGTCTCCCTTTTCATTTCTTATCTTGTTAATTAGGATACTGTCTCTGTGCCCTCTAGTTAGTCTAGCTAAGGGTTTATCTATTTTGTTGATTTTTTTCAAAGGACCAGCTCCTGGTTTGGTTGATTCTTTGTATAGTTCTTTTTGTTTCTATTTGGTTGATTTCAGCCCTGAGTTTGATTATTTCCTGCCTTTAACTCCTCTTGGGTGAATTTGTTTCTTTTTGTTCTAGCTCCTTAAGGTGTGCTGTCAAATTGCTGGTGTACACACACTTTAGTTTCTTTTTGGAGGCACTTAAAGCTATGAGTTTTCCTCTTAGAATTGCTTTCATTGTGTCCCATACATTTGGGTATGTTGTGGCTTCATTTTCATTAAAGTCTAGAACTTCTTTTATTTCTTTCTTTATTTCTTCTTTGACCATTATCATTGAGTAGAGTGTTGTTAAGCTTCCACGTGTACGTGGGCATTCTGTTGTTTATGTTGTTATTGAGGAGCAACCTTAATGTCTGGTGATCTGATAGGATGCAAGGAATTATTTCAATCCTCTTGAATCTGTTGAGACCTGATTTGTGACCAATTATATGGTCAATTTTGGAGAAGGTTCCATGAGGTGCTGAGAAGGTATATCCTTTTATTTAGGATAAAAAGTTCTTTAGATATCTGTTAAATCCATCTGTTTCATAACTTCTGTTAGTCTTACTGTGTCTTGTTTAGTTTCTGTTTCCATGATCTGTCCATTATAGAGAGTGGGGTGTTGAAATCTCCAACTATTATTGTGTGCAGTGCAATGTGTGCTTTGAGCTTTAGTAAAGTTTCTTTTATGAATGTAGATGTCCTTTGATTTGGAGCATAGAGGTTCAGAATTGAGAATTCATCTTGGTAGATCATACCTTTGATGAATATGAAGTGTCCCTCTTTATCTTTTTTGATCACTTTCGGGTGAAAGTCGATTTTATTCGATATTAGAATGGCCACTTCTACTTTTTTCTTGGGATCGTTGGCTTGGAAAATTGTTTTCCAGCTTTTTATTCTGAGGTAGTATCTGTCTTTGTCACTGAAGTGGGTTTACTAAATGCAACAAAATGTTGGGTCCCGTTTACATACTCAGTCTGATAGTTAATGTCTTTTTATTGGGGAATTGAGTCCATTGATATTAGTAGATATTAAGGAAAAGTAATTGTTTCTTCCTGTTATTTTTGTTGTTAGAGTTGGAATTCTGTTCATGTGGCTATCTTCTTTTAGTTTTGTTGGAAGATTATTTTTTGTTTTTTCAGAGATGTGGTTCCCCTCCTTGTGTTGGAGTTTTCCATTTATTATCCTTTGAAGGGCTGGATTTGTGGAAATATATTGTGTGAATTTGGTTTTGTCATGGAATACTTTGGTTTCTCAATCTATGGTAGTTGAGAGTTTTGCTCGTTATAGTAGTCTGGACTGGCATTTGTGTTCTCTTAGGGTCTGTATGACATCTGCCCAGGATCTTTTAGCTTTCATAGTCTCTGGTGAGAAGTCTGGTATAGGCCTGCCTTTATATGTTACTTGACCTTTTTCCCTTACTGCTTTTAGTATTTTTTCTTTGTTTTGTGCATTTGGTGTTTTGACTATTAGGTGGCAGGAGGAATTTCTTTTCTAGTCTAGTCTATTTGGAGTTCTGTAGGCTTCTTGTATGTCCATGGGCATCTCTTTATTTTCGTTAGGGAAGTTTTCTTCTATAATTTTGTTGAAGATATTTACTGGCCCTTTAAGTTGGAGGTCTTCACTCTCTTCTATACCTAATTATCCTTAGGTTTGGTCTTCTCATTTTGTCCTGGATTTCCTGGATGTTTTGGGTTAGGAAATTTTTGCATTTTGCATTTCTTTTTACTGTTGTGTCAATGTTTTCTATGGTATCTCCTACCACTGAGATTCTCTCTTCTATCTCTTGTATTCTGTTGGTGATGCTTGCTTCTACGTTTCCTAACTTCTTTCCTAATATTTATAACTCCTGAGCTGTCTCTCTTTGTGATTTCTTAATTGTTTCTACTTCCGTTTTTAGGTCCTGGATGGTTTTGCTCAATTCCTTCACCTGTTTGTGTTTTCCTGTAATTCCTTAAGGGATTTTTGTGTTTCCTCCTTAAGGGCTTCTACTTGTTTACTTGTGATCTCCTGTAAGTCTTTATGGAATTTTTTTTGTTTCCTCTTTAAGGGCTTATACCTCTTTACCTGTGTTCTCCTGTATTTCTTTAATGGAGTTATTCATGTCCTTCTTAAATTGCTCCAGCACCATAATGAGATATGATTTTGGATCCAAATCTTGCTTTTCCGGTGTTTTGGGATATCCAGGACTTGCTTTGGTGGGAGTACTAGGTTCTGATGAAGCCAAGTAGTCTTGGTTTCTGTTGGTAGGATATTTGAGTTTGCCTTTCGCCATCTGTTGATCTCTGGTGTTAGATGTTCTTGCTGTCTCTGACTAGAGCTTGTTCCTCCCATGGGTCTGTAAGCCTGTGTCAGTTATTCTGGGAGATCAGCTCTCCTCTGGTAAATCCCATGCACAGATGGCTGTGGACCAGTTGTCCATCCTGAGTCCTGGGGTCAGAGCATACCCTGGAGACAGGTTCTCTGCTTGTGGGAAAGGTGCAGAGAGGGCTGTGGGTCTGTTGTCCCTCCTAGGTGTGGTCTGAGGTAATTACAAGAAAAAAGTAGTCAGAACACTGGCAAGTTGACCTATGTGTGCTAAAAGAAAACACTTAGTAAAAGCTAGTTCAAGCTAGTTCCTAAATGAACATAAAAGTCCTGCTTAAGAGCAATTAGCTCTCTACTTCTGCGTTTACACATCCTCTCCCAAAGGGTTCCAGGAAACAAGGTGGTAATTGATGGGAAGTTTGCCCCCAACATAGCTCCCTGTTGTAGACATCAAGGATGATATTAAATAATGATGTTTGTTCTGTATAGTCCTTTATACTTCCATAACTCAAATAATTTGTTCTGTACATAGGCCCCTGAAGTGCTCAGAGAAGGCATGAGCATCTTCAGTTTACAGATGAGAACATGGAATCTCAGAAATGTTACTGTTTTGAAGTGGAGCCGCCCTCTGATTCCCAACTCAGTGGTGTTTCTGCTGACATTCTTTCCATTTGGCCAAATGCCCATGGTATTTAAATTGGGAGTTTTCTTCATTGCTCTTATCAGTCTCTGCTAACAATTATAACCAGAGCTAGGACCCAGTAGGCTGACATTTGTCTGATGTTTTCTGAGGCCGAGGATTAGCCCCAAGTCTTGCTTTCAGTTACTGAAAAAAAAAAAGAGTCAATTGGGGTATCTTTGTGGTTTGTGTTGTAATTGAACAGCACTCACTTGAAGGAAATCCAGTATACTGGTATGCATCTCTCACTCTCTTCACAGCCCCAAATTTATGTGATAATGCCATCAGTTGCTCCAGGGTTTGCGCTGCATCACCCTGTGTTTTCCAGCATTTTCTCCTTGTGTCACTCATGAGGCGTTTACTGGAAAATTGTCAGATTTTATACTTTTGATCAGACTCAGATTACAATAAGAAATCATGGAAAACTAACAATATTTAATAACATTGTTAATCTCCTTTCTCAGACATACATTTATATGCACATGTGCAAAACTACCCTTATTCTATATCTCAACTGATCTATATCTTTGTAACAAGAATTTTCTAAATAACTATTAATCTGTTAAATTCATCTGTGCAACTATAGTAAAAACTATTTCTGTCTGGATAACAGAACAAAATTTTTTCACATAAAAGGCTATTTTTATATATCAAAATAATTTTTTCTGAAATTAATGAAAAAATGAACACTGGGAAAATTTGAAGCAATTGATGAACATCAAATAAATGTTGACAAAAAAGACACTTCTTAAAAGATTCATTTTTATTTTTAATTGTGTGTCTCTGTGTTTCTGTGTTCGTCTCAAGTTATAAGTGAAGCTCCTCATACAGAACAGAAGAGGGGAGTGGATCCCCTAGAGATAGAGTAACAGACAGCTGTAGAGGCTGGGAATCAAATACAAGTCAGGTTTTCTAAAAGAGCAGCCTGCATTTTTACCTAAGCTATCTTTTTAGCCCCAGATTCTGTTAAAATTAAGAAAAGATGGTGTGTAACCCAAGGAGGCTGTAGGCAATGTAGGTCTGTTTTGGTTTGGTTTGGTTTGGTTTTTTTCTTAGTTGCACACTTCTGATTTTTTAAAATTCTGTAATGGTCCTATTTTGTCAGAAGTGTGGAATACAGCACCATATGATTTTTGTGCTCATACCCAGGTATCTTCCAGTTTCATTACACTTCCGATTTTACATGGTTAATATTGAGTTTCAAGTATTACTTTTTATAGCCACCATTCTTGGCTACTCCATTGCTTATTGAAGAGAATCAGTTCATGTCCGTAATCATTTTGCTGTTTACTTCTATTCTATTTAAAATTCTTATATTGATTATTTGGATTTGTTTCATGGAAATTTATGTAAAGAACTGGTTGTAAATTGCATTAACCACCCCCAGAGCTTTAAAATTACACATTACAATGATGTTTCAGTAGAAGCATCTAAGAAGGCATATATGGAGTGAGAGAAAGAACAAAGGGGTTCTGATTCATAAAAACTGTTCTAAAAGCTGTTGCCTTTAATACCCCACACTAAAAATTTATAATAGAAGCAACTATAAATGCATATTCCTACTCCACAGCTTGGGCCCTTGACCTTTGCTTGATCTACATTAGTAAAAATAATGGTTAATAATGTGGAAATCTAATCCTTGCAAATAGAACAAAGCATATGTAGGGAAGTATTCAAGGGTAAAAAGGGAGAACATTATTATAGTTCCTGTGCTGCATATACTGAATCCTAGAAGATGCATTTTTTCAGTGTGCAGTGGAAGAAAAGAGTTATTTAAAGGACCTGTCAGATGAAAGTACTACTGTCCTGCCGAATAAAGAAGTTTGGTTTTTGTTTTGTGTTTTTGGTTTTGCTCATGTGACTGTGTGACATGAGCTGATTCATTCAGATCACTATGGATTGGACCAGTTATCTAGGCCTTCAGCATGCCTGCTGCACATTGATGCCTAACAGAGAGAGAAATTGGCTCAAGCCTGCTGCAAACAGCCTTCCATAAGTCCAGTAATATCTCCGTATATATAGCTCATAAGTATAATGTATTTAAGCACTTCTGTTCAATATATATGTGACATCAGATAATAATGGGGACTTTGCTTACTTACATTTTATTATAATGCACAAAAGGGCCTTACTTTCTCAAACTCTTAACATTAAATGAACTCAAATATATTATTCCTTATCCCAGGTCTTTATAGAGTCAATTACAGACTTAATAATTGCTTAATATTTTATATAATTTTATTGTTAAATTTTATCTCATCCTTTATTTTTAGTAAATTAAAGCAAAAAATTATTGTAAGCTTTTAAGAATAAAATATCTGTATCCAACTATTCAAAATTAAATTTTTGAGTGATTCACATATACATGACATAATCCTGTACTACTATTGTAAAACACTATGTGGTATAAAAATAAAATCCATGCAAATACAGTGGAATATAACATGGCATATTTAAATTGTGCAATGCTATATCCTTCATTAATCATCCTGTTTAATGTAATAAATAAATCCTAAATTGAAATAGTAAGCAGAGTCAAATGGTAACTAAATGTAACTATATATCCCAGTAAGTATTTTCAAATCTGTTGGCATTTGTTAAATGATTATCACATTAAAAATTGTGATCAATTAGCAGTTTGGAAGCTAGAATCCCAGATGTTATACATTCAACTCATTATGTCTTTTAATTAATATAAAAGTGGTTAAAAGTCATAAAGTTTGCAAAAGCAAGGACAAATGGTGATATCTGAGAAAGCAGTACATTAAAATGAAGTGAATAGATTTTAATTGAAATGAGTTTAATCAAAAATGTGTGTGTGTTATACTAGCTAACTGAAAAAATGCTACTAGAGAAAAATAAGACAATAATTAGCATGATAGGCACATGGATAAGTCAATGTTTTCCCAAATAAAATAATTTGAGCATATTTGAATTTAGAAAGTAAAAATCATAAAAGGACATTTTGAATATCATAGAAGTGTAATAACCATGATATTTTGGGCATTAATCAAATGTCAGGTTGCTCTGTTCTTCCTTAACTTCTCTCAGTAGTAGAGCACTTCATCCCTTCAGTTAATAGTAATGGACTCCTAGGAAGGAAATTTGGGTAGCCAAAAGGAGTGAGCTCCACAGTCATCTAGATACACAGTCTCAATAAATGAACAGAAAGCAAAGGAAGTGTCTTACAACCAACATTGAACTTCTATGTGCATGTGTATGCATATATATGCACACTAGCATACATGCACATATATATGCAGAAAAAGAAATGCACGTATGATCTTTGCCACTGACATTCATTCAATGCACCTTAAATTTTATCTTCCATAGTTACCCCATGATGAGTTTGTAAGAAGTACTCAGAGACGAAATTTGTAGATCTTACACAATCTATGGATGATCTTTTACAAAGCACACTAGATGCCTTTGGTGTAGATGTCATGAACTGCACAGCGAGAAACATTGGTAAATGCTTTGCAAGGGTGAATGATAATACATGTGCAGTGCTTATAACTCAGCAGTCTTGATTTTATATACTTTATATATATGATAATTTTACCGCATATAAAATCAGATATTTCCCAAGGACAATTGGGAGAGTAATTCAAGTAACATAAATAAAATCGGTGCTTCTTGGGGCTGGAGAAATGGCTCACTGGTGGTTATCTGTACTGCTCTGGCAGAGGATCCTCGTTTGCTTCCCAGCACCCAAGACAGACAACTCATAGCTGTCTTAATTCAGCTTCAGAGGATCCAGTATTCTCTTATAAACTCTAAGGGCACCTACACTCAGATTTGTGTTTGTGTGGGTGAGTTCACACAAGTGAGTGAATGAAAGTGTAAGTGCAAGCATACATGTATGTACTCATGTGCAAGCACACACACACATGCATGTACACACAGAGACATACACTTAAGTCTTTTTTTTTAAATAATGCATCCAATGAGTATCCCCACAGAAAGTCAGGTCAAACCTGGGTGTTTATGTGCTGCTTTCGGACAATAGCTGAAAGTTAAGAAGGTAGAAAGAAAACAGAAGTGCACATGATCCCATCAACAATGAAGAGAAGTTCACAGTATAGATCCTAGTCTTCTAAAGGCTTAAAGGTAACAGAGGTAAGTCTTTCTGGTATCCTTCATTTCTTGGTGTGGCAAGTTAGCAAGGCCAAACAGGTACAGTTAAGAAGTCAAGTGGAGAAGGGATTTGGGAGTCAAGGGAAACAGGAAGGGTACAGTGAAGAAATCTGTTATCAATGAAGTGTGTTCCCCTTGAGTTTTACCTGATTACTTACATTCTAATATAATTATTATTACTATTATTATTATCTTTTAATTAGATAAAATAATTAAATGAAATAATTTTATTGTGACTTTCAGTTGTAGGTGAGAAAGTGAAATGGGGTAATTAAATCTGTTTCTAATATAATCACCTATCTTTCTAGTACAGTTAAGGTAGGATGGGATAAAGAAAACCTTTTAAACTGAAGACATTTTATTTATATTGCCTCAAAATTATTGAAATGTTTCAAGCAATTTTAAAATATGTGCTTAGGTTTTCATCATTAAAGTAAATTAAGCTTTGATCCAAAGCAGATTACCATGCTCAATAATAGAAGAAAATGGTTAGATTATATTTTAATTAGTATTATTTTCTAATAAAGATACAATAATCCAATCAAATAATTATGGTCTCATTCTGTGAATTAAACTGATTTCAGCTTTAAACTAAAACCAGAAGTTTCATTCCTACAAATTCAGCAGTATCATTCTCTTGCTACATGGAAATTGTTTATGTGCTTTCATAGAGACCTAAACCTACACCGTCCTGCCAATAGAGAATCTCTCCTGCTGTTGGAGGTACATGCAATCACCTTATTTTCATTTTCAAGTCTCCTGCTAATTGCTTTAATGTAGATTCAGGCCTTGATCATTCACAATAATCCGAAGAAATTGTATGTTTAAAATAATCCACAAATATGATGTGATTATGTTTTAAATAATTTTAGTGGCTTTAAATCTTTAAGTCTATGTACCCAATTTTGTGATTGTTTTCCTTTTCAGAATTATTAAAATTTTCTCCCATTATTAATTCTTGAGCACATGCCTTTCTACTTGCTGATGCTATTCAGATCATTTACTACTCACAACAAAATGACAATATTGTTTTGTACAATATATTTATATTGGGTGAACCACTAATAAAGTCTCTCTGAGCAAGATTTATTTATTTGTTTGTTTATTTGTTTATTTATTTATTTTATGTGAGTACACTGTTGCTCTCTTCAGATATGCCAGAAGAGAGCATTGGATGCAATTACAAATGGTTGTGAGTCAGCATGTGGTTGCTGGGAATTGAACTCAGGACCTTCTCTGGAAGGTCCTGAAGAGCAGTCAGTGCTCTTAACCCCTGAGCCATCTCCACAGTCCCCTCTGAGCAAGCTATTTTGCTTAGAATTCCAATATTGTTTCTCAATTTCATCAGCAAAACTCATAGAACTTATTAAATTAGAGGATACAAATAATTTCATTTGGCCTAAATGCACATTGCACTTGGTGCTCCAAAGGACACTTCACTGTGCTCTGCTCTTATCCATGCTAGAACACAATGATCTCAACGGCCTAAGGGGCTGGAACAATAGCTTCTTCTTACTATATTATAAAATTCATTTAAATTGCTTGAGGAAGTCATCAAATGCTTTCAGAATTTCTGAAATTATTTCCTAATAATTATAGTGCATGTATCTCTTGAACTCAAACCAAGGGAAAATGTGCCTTCAAATAAGTTACCATCTCATGAAAAAGCATGGCTTTTAGCCAACCATTCATTCTGCCATCTCTGTGGTTATATAAATTGTACCTTTTCATGTATTATAACATGAGATTCTGACCTTTCCTTATTTTTGTAAACCTTTTTCTAATCAACCATCCTAAAACCTCACAAAATATTATCTTTCTCTTCATTACTTATGGAAATCCTTCAAGTCTAGCACACAAGTCAGGCAGCTCATTTCTAAAGAGCCCTGGAGTGTGAATTCCATCCCAGTTGTCTTTGGGAATTAGTTCCTTCCATGGCACAGATCTATTCACTTTTCTCTCCTCTGTGACTTGATATGATGTCTGTTTATCCCTCGCTTTTCAGTAAGATTTGCCCCTGACTCAGACACCTCAACTGAAAAAAAAAGACGTAGAGAGTGGGTTGGAATCTTTTTTTCTCATTTCTTTTTTTTTTGTTTGTTTCTCATTTCTTAACACTGGCACCTTTTCATAGAGCCTTGTGTTTTACTCTTTAAAAACCAACATGCAAACTCTTGTATTTGCTGCTTGTGAGCAAAAGAGTACAAGCCAGCTTGTGGATGCTTAACAGTGAGTTCAAGCAGCCTGGGGCTGTGATTCTATCCTTAAGTTCCTTGGAGCCAGCTTTCCAGAGTTTGTCAAAGAGTAGGAAGGAACATGACTTATGTATGAAATTAAGATTTTTTTCCAACTTGAAGAAAAGAAAATGTTCTTTGTTTAAATCTGTATCAGTCTTACTCCTTCAAAAATTAAAATGTGGTCCTTAATAAATTATATATGTTAATTGTATAAATGTATAATGTTAATTCAAAGATTTCACTGATTTTTTTCATCATCATGACTTTGCTGTTGCTTTTCTTCCAAATAGTCCAGCAAAGCTGAGCAGAAATTCAAAGGGACAACTTTTCTATACTACTAGGTCTGTTACTCTCATATCTAAGCCAGTCTTAAAACTAGAGATAACAAGAATTGTGAATTTCTCAAGTAATAGAAGCAAAAGTCATCGTTTTATTTAGTTAATATTTAACAAATTTCATTATTTTCAATATACTGAGGATTAGATTTTGTTTGTTTGTTTATTTTATGTCATTCTAAAATGACATTCTCAGAGACAATTTCATTGAGAAGGTGCAGTTGGAGTGAAACTTCAAAGAGGCAATAGGGTCAGGTGACTTTCTGGAGAAAGGCATTCAAAGATGAGGGAACAACATCTTAAATGTCCTGATAAATGTGTGTATGTGTATAAGTGTATGCATGTGTGTGTCTCTGTGTGTCTGTGTCTGTGTTTGTGTGTGTGTGTCTGTGTGTCTATGTGTTCTGTGTCTGAAAACAGCAACAAAAGTAGTTTGGCTGGGAAAGAGTGAGCAAGCAGCCAAGAAGAAAAGAAAGTGTCTGGGAAATAAATAAGCAAAATGAAATTGCCATTGTAAAGACCTTTGCTTTTCCTGAGTAATGAAGGCAGCTGTTGGAAGATTTCAGGCCAGGATAAGCATAATGTGACTTTTGGCTTAAAGATGAGCCTTGTCAAATGAGGAAAGACTAAGGGGAGCCATCATCAAAGAAGAAAAGCTCTTCCAAGACTTTGCCACAGTCAAAGCAAGAAATGAAGAACAGTGAAGCTATTGAGAACTTTAAAAAGAAGTTTGATGGTTGAACCAAAGGGTTTAGTGACAAGCTCAGATGATGTTTTCCTGGCAGTAGAGAACAATGTTGGAGGTGAAGGGTGGGGGGCAGGGGAAGGAGCTGTGTGTACATGTTATGGGTATTTTGTATCTGTGTGTACTTGCTTTATGTGTATGTGGGGTGGGCTTCCGAATCTCTAGGTGGAGGGGGACATGTTCATATGTCATTCTACATGCAGACTATATGCACTTAACTGCCAGTGAGCTTGAGAGCAGCAGAAGGAAAACATACACTAATTCTCTTCCAACATTCTTTATCTCTTCCAAAGATGTTATAGGTACTGATTTTGAGCAATAAGAGGATTGATGAAATAAAATATGGCAATGCTGACTCCAAAAACACAGAGCAAAACTAAGTTTCTGGTCTGCTGGGACTAGACCCAACTACTCACTAAATGATTGCAGACTACTACTACTATTACTTCTTCTTCCTCTTCCTCTTCCTCTTCCTCTTCCTCTTCCTCTTCCTCTTCCTCTTCTTCTTCTTCTTCTTCTTCTTCTTCTTCTTCTTCTTCTTCTTCTTCTCCTTCTCCTCCTTCTTCTCTTCTCTTCCTCCTCCTCCTCCTCCTCCTTCTTCTCTATCTCTCTCTTTCCCCCTTCTTCCTTCCCTCTTTCCCTCTTTCTCTCCTCCCTTCCTGCCTCTGTCTCCCTCTATCTCTGTCTCTGTCTCTGTTTCTCTCTCTCTCTCTCTCTCTCTCTCTCTCTCTCTCTCTCTCTCTCTCTCTCTCTCTCTCTCTCTCTCTCTCTCTCATGTGTGTGTGTGTGTGTGTGTGTGTGTGTGTGTGTGCAATTCCTGGAAGTTATGATGCTAAGAGAATAAAGAATAGTCTTTGTAGGTCAACTTTAAATGCTCTTAAATGGGACTAATTTTAAAGAGAACTCAGTAGATACTTTCTTGCTTTGCTCCATTTCTTTCCTTTTTTCTTTTCTTTTTTAATACTGCTAACAGCTAATGGATATTGGCTGGAGCAAAGAAGAGCTAAAATTCTTGAAGACTGCCAATTTCCTCTCAAATTTTTTTCCTGTCTACTTTTCCCCAAAGACAGGGATGTTATCCACAGAATCATGAGAATGTGTTTATTTGCCACTAACTTTTCCCATCATCAGATCTCTGCCTTGCTGAAGTCATGTCCCCATCCTGGAGCATCCTTTGAGTCCACATCAGGAGTTTGATTATACTGGCATTATGATTCCTCCAATCTGGAGCACATTCTGATATCTCTTATATTTTTGTTTGTGAGTCTAGCCTTTAATGGCTGAGCCATCTCCCCACCCCACATTCTGATATCTCATGTGAAGCAGAATTTGCTTCTTAATGGAGGTCATTCAATTATCAAATCTGCTAGTATATTTTGTTCTGCAAGTATACAGAACAGTATCTTTGGTTTTTAATGACATTAAATTAGTTAGTAAATGAAATACAGTGTGTAGTGAACACCGAAATTCAATGCCTCAATTATTAGAGCATCTTTTGAATATTCTTCTATATTTAAAACTTAAGCAGCTTCTCAATAATGAGATCCAATTGGACTCTGGCAACCAAATGCATAAGCCTTTTCATTTCTTAAATAAAATAAAATAGTGTGTTGCCATTATATTTGAATGGAGTTACATCTTCAGCAATTCATTTGTAAGATGGTAGAAATGTAGAATTCTCTGATCCCAAAGACTAGATACTATTTGCTGACCTTTAGCTCTAAGAACATTTTCTAGTTGCATTTTAAGTTTCTGAGTCACAAATAAATGTACCAATAGAATCATCACCCATGTCTCTACTGAAGCATAGTTATCTAGACATCTAGACATGGAAAACTGAAAAAAGGTAAGGGAAATTCAGGGATGTATTTTAGTGGGACCTCTTTACAGATAATAGCTCTGACCTCTTTCTTTAGTCATATCTTTCTGCTTATTTTTTTACTATTTTTTTTGTTACAAGCAAGTAGGAATTTGAAGTTCATAAACTGCTTTAAGACAGTGTTTCTCCTTTCTTCCTTCCTGGCTCTTATATCCACTTTGCCTACAGGGTCCATGTCTATGTCTTATCTGCTGATTTAACCAACAGTGCCCTTTCCTTCTAAAAGTCTTTCTATAATAAACTGCACAATTGCCTCATTCAAATAAAAACATTAGATATTACTGCACTAAACATTTAATTAAAGGTATATAACATCCTTTTCAGATTCCTATCCAGGACAAATAAATTTAAGAAACACATCACCTGCAGTCATGCTTGAAAAGATTATACAGAGATTATTCTGTGGACAATGGTCTACTATTAAACATAACAAATGGTTGGCTTTTCTATTATTCCCTGAGGTCATCATTATGTTCTGAGAACTCCTTCAAATAGAATATTTAGGCCTAGTAAATTATGGTTTTTAGTGAAAACTATATTTTACAAATGTATAATTCAAATTCTAAATGCCCCTGCAAGGAATAAAAAAATTATGAATTGAAGAACAATTGTGAAACCAGAGCTTCTGCATTAGGATCAAGCTATCCAGTAGCAGCTTTTACTATAACTTCCCATTCCAAGTAAACTGTGGGTCTTTGTCTTCTCTCTAGACATGGAGGAACATGGGAGAATGGAGCCAATCTATAAATCAGACTAAAGTCTCATGCAATAGCCAACTTTATTCAGAGTCTTAGACAATTTATACTCTAATGGTTAAGAAAGGTCACATAAGTTCTCATAGTTCAAGCTTAATAGAATCATAAGTATAAGACACGGGTGGCAAAAGCAATGTTTTCCCATAGAGACATGTAAAGGATAATTTAAACACTTAATTGAATAATAACTGAAAGCAATAATGAGTAATCTGAGGTAAATTCCCTCCTATCCACTATACTTTGGAAAAGCATGAAGACATATTCCAAGAACATTCCATGTTTTGAAGAAACTGAGGTCACAAGGTCCATGTCTTTTTTTCTTGGAGTGTTCTCATAAGCAGAATTTTATTCACACAACTCTATAACTATACCATGTTCCAACAGGTCTATACACTACTAAGATTTATCATTAAAAATATATTTGAAGATAATAGGCATCTACAAAGTCCCTGAAAGAAAAATATTTTATGAAATTATTTCCTTGATCTACTACTTAAAAAGAGAAATGGCTACTGGGCTAACTAAACAAAGTGATTTTTACTCAAAGTTCCCTCGAGATAGTTTAGTCAAATCGTTGAGACAGAAGACCTCAGTAACTGTCTCACTTATTCATCTGGAAACAGAGAGTGGCTGTCAACCAAAACTTGATCTGGGGTGGCCAGTGCTTAATTCCTGCACTATCATTTGCTTTGGCTGACTGGGATTTTCCACACACCATGATTCTGAGCATCAAACAAAATGAAGCTAAGGCACCAGGAACAAAATACATTTGTTGTTATGACCGAACCTGGGAAGCCATCCATCATAACTGTCTCATAGCTTATTACCTCCTGGATATGTGGAGAGATTCATATAGATAAGCATACTTTTATCTTGGAGTCATTTCAAGGAAAGAAAAATACCCATAGAAAATCCTTAGCTTAGTCTTCATTAACATTTTAGTAACTACCATAAATGACTTATACATTTGCTTTTGGGAACAGCACGATGTCAAACGAATGTTAGTTTTTAAAGCATAAACTCTCCACCTGTTTACCTATAAAATCAATAGAAGCAATAAGCTTTAGACTTGCAGAAAAATCCATGCATAATAATTCTTTGAATTTTTGTTAATAATTTTAAAAGAGAAAATGATTTTGTTTTGGAAAACAAGTTCAATTTTCAAGTGATTTAGATGTCTAATTTCTATTTCAAACTACTGTGATAATTACAGTAGCTAATCTGAAAAATAAAAGAAACATGCATTCATTAAAAATGTTAGAAAGAATTTCAATATATATTCATGTCTGAACTGTTCCAATAGGTCAGGGATGACATTATAATGCAATAGCTAAAAATATATATTGTTTATTGCCCAATATATATGTGTAGTTACATGTGCATAGCAAACATATATGAACTTACAGTAGACTTATTATTGCAAGAAAGGCAATTGTTATTGCCTTGTTGTCTGTAAGCAAAATAAGAATTTTTACCATTTAATCAAGCCAAACATTCATATTATTGTTTGATTATAAATATAAACCTTCTTTTTTTTAGATATTTTCTTTATTTACATGTCATATCATTTCTCCTTTCCCAGTTTCCCCTCCCCTCCAAAAAAAAAAAAAAAAAACCAAAAAAACCACAAGAACAAACCCCTGTTTCTTTCCCCTCCCCCTGCTTACCACCCTCTCCCACTTATTAGCCCTGGCATTCCCCTACACTGGGGCACATAACCTTCACAGGGCCAAGTGCCTTTCCTCCAATTGATGATCGACTTTGCAATCCTCTACTATACACATGCTGCCAGAACAATCAGTCTCACCACGTATAGTCCTTGGTTGGTGGTTAAGTCCCTGGGAGTTCTGAGGGTACTAGTTAGTTCATATTGTTGTTCGTCCTAAGGGGCTGCAAACCCTTCAGCTCCTTTGGTCCTTTCTCTAACTCCTTCATTGGGGACCCTGTAAAAATAAATAAATAAATAAATAAATAAATAAATAAATAAATAAATACATTCAAATCACAATGGAGAAATATTTAGATTTGAAAAACTTTAATAAATGGGCATTACAGCAGAGCCTATGAACTACTGGAGAAAAAAATCCCCTGTAGATGCTATAGTCCAGTATCTGAAGAGAGGTTTTATATCTACCTAATGTACCAGTATAATAAACTCAAGGACAAGGGTTAGAAAATATCTAGCCTTTTAAAATCACCATTTGATCAAATCTAATGATCATAGAAACAATAACAACAACAATGAAATTATCTTGTAAATATTTTAACGACCTGCTTAATCTATAGCTAATATTACATTGTGGGTATAGTGTGAGCTTTATTAATTTCCCTTTCTGTAGAAGATACTAATTAGATACAAGTTCTTGACCAAGACCATTTTGCTCTTAACTGATAGAGATTCATTCTGTCTCACACTAGAGCCTGCCTTTTTATATCCCTTTATGATAGAAATAAGACAATGATCCTATTCTGTTTGGGCTAATTTTATTCCCCTCTATTAAGGATTTATTCTTGACCCAGAAAGTTTCATTACCACAAGGAACTCCTACGTACTGTAGCTATTTCTAAGAGATGCTGTGGCTTTTCTTCTCACTGGGAAGATGCTCACAACTCATTTCAAGTGTGCATGGAAGTTATGTCTCTACCCTTGAACTTCTCTGTAACAGCCTCAGGCAGATGTGGGTCCAGTGTCACAACACCGCTAAGATTACAGTAAGGAAGAAGTTTATACTTTAGAATATCCCTCAGGTACTGCAGTGATACTTCTCTGAAACTACTAAAGGCCTTCTTTCTGCAGGGCATAAAACGTTAAATCCAGAATTAGGTCAAAGTTAGTCAAAAGTGTTTGATTCAGTGCTTAGATCTATCTATATTCTTGCCCAAATTCTTCTTTACTAGAAAGAGATATGAAACCTCACAGTTATTTTAAACTTCATAGGGCATAGATTGACCTTTAATCACAATGAGGAAGTACTTGTTCAAGCAGGTGAGTGTATGTACATTTTCTTTTACTGAAAATAATATATATATATATGTATATATATTATATATGTATATATTATATACATATAATATATGTATATATATTATATATATATAATATATATGTATGTATATGTATGTATAATATATGTATATATTATATATATATATATATATATATTAGTATATATAAGCATGTACTATATTCTGGCTATGTTTTCCCCTTCTCCTCTTTCCAGTTTCTGTTTACTTCCCTTCTCATCTGGAACAATCCCATTTTTGTTTCTCATTAGAAACACAAACAAGCTTCTAAGAAATAGTAATAAATGCTGGAAAGAACCCAGATGTCCTTCAAAAGAGGAATGGATACAGAAAATATGGTATGTTTACACAATGGAGTACTACTCAGCTATTAAAAACAATGAATTCATGAAACTCTTAGGTAAATGGATGGAACTAGAAAATATCACCCTGAGTGAGGTAACCCAATCACAACAGAACACACAAGGTATGCACTCACTGATAAGTGGATATTAGCCCAGAATTTCGGAATACCCAAGATACAATTCACAAACCACATGAAGCTCAAGAAAAAGTGTGGATTCTTTGGTCCTTCTTAGAAAGGGGAACAAAACAAAACCCATGGGAGGAGATACAGAGACAAAGTGTGGAGCAGAGACTAAAGGAAAGGCCATTGAGAGACTGCCCCACCTGGGAATCCATCCAATATACAGTCATCAAACCCAGACACTATTGTAGATGTCAACAAGTGCTTGCTGATAGGAGCCTGATATAGCTGTCTCCTGAGAGGCTTTGCCAGTGCCTGACAAATATAGAGGTGGATGCTCTCAGCCAACCATTGCACTGAGTACAGGTACCCAATGAAGGAGATAGAGAAAGGATTCAAAGAGCTGAAGGGGTTGGCAACCCCATAGAAGGAACAACAATGTGACCTAACTAGTACCCTCAGAGTTCCCAGGAACTAAACCACCAACCAAAGAGTACACATAAAGGGACCCATGGCTCCAGCCACACATGTAGCAGAGAATGGCCTTGTTGGACATCAATAGGAGGAGAGGCCCTTGATTCTGTGAAGGTTCTATGCCCCAGTGTTGGGGAATGCCAGGACAGGGAAGCAGAAATGGGTAAGTTGGTGAGCAGGGGGAGGGAGGAGGGGAGAAAATATCTAATAAAAATTTAAAAAGAGATAAATCTTTAAAGCA
>NW_022196907.1:1236221-1291337 GCF_008632895.1 Mastomys coucha | reverse complement strand
GGCTGGCGTTGCGCAGATGTACGGAGTTTACGTGGCTGGTGTTGGCCAGTGCCCAACAGCACCCAACAAGATATATACATATATAAATATGTGTGTGTATATATGTGTGTATATATATGTATATATATACTAAAACTAAGAAAAAAAATCCCTTATATGACCATATGAGAAAAGGAATCTTCAGGGATGCCCTGGAGTTCCTTTTCTGTTGACAGTCTACTGCTATATGTGGATTTAACCAACTCTCAAGAGCTGTTTACTTCTTCAGGATGTTGAATATTTCTTTAAGTGTTTCTCAGCCATTTGTGTTTTCTTTATTAAGAATGTTCTTTTATGTACCCCATTTTTAACTTGTTTTGTTTGTTTTCTTGATATCTAGTCTTTTTAGCTCTTTACATGTTTTGGATCTTTGTTGTCTATCATATGTGAACTTAGTAAATATCTTTTCCCATTCTGTAGACTATCAGTTTATCAGAATAATGGTATCTTTGCCATGCAAAATCACCTCAATTTCACAGGCTTACATTTATAAATTGTTAATCTTAGTATCTGTACTAATGCTGCTCTGTTCAAAAAGTCTTGTGAGTTCAAGGTTAGTCCCTACTGTGTAAGGCTATTCCCTACTTTCTTTTCTATCAGGTTCTGTGAATCTGGTTTATGTTTAGATACTCAGAGCAAGATTTGTGCAAGTGATAAGTATGGATCTATTTTCATTCTGCTAGAAACAGGCATCTAATTTGACCAACACCGTGTGTTGAAGATGTTTTCTTTTTTTACGATGTATATTTTTGGTTTCTTCATCAAAAATAAGATGTCTGTAAGTCTGTAGATTTCTGTATGAATCTTCAATTAGATTCTGCTGATTAATATGTATGTTTTTGTACCAGTACCATGATGCTTTTATTAATCTGTAGTAGAAATCAGGAATCGTGACATCTCCCACAGTTCTGTTATTATTCAGGATTATTTTAGCTCTTCTAAGCTTTTGTGTGTGTGTTTGTTTTGTTTTTGTGTTTGCTCTGTTTTTTGAGGGAGGAGGTGTCTGTTTTTGTTTTTCATTTGTTTGTTTGTGCTTCCATGTGAAGCTGAAAATTTTCTGTTCAAGATCTGTGAATTGAAGTTTTGATGAAGATTCCATTGAATTTTTAAGTTGCTTTTGGTAGAATGGCAATTTTTACTATAGTAATCCTACCAATCTGTGAACATAGGAGATCTTTGCATCTTCTGATATCTTATTTAATTTCTTTCTTCCAATGTCTTAGTGTTTTTATCATATAAGTTCACTTACTTAGAATTCCCCACCCCAAGATATTGTATATTTTAAGGCTATTATAAAAGATGCTGTTTCTCTGATTTCTTTCTCATTTAATTGTCATTTTGTTATAAAAAGGCCACTTATATTTCAAAGTTCAGTTTTTATCCAACTATGTTGCTAAAAGTACTAATCAGATGTAAAAGCTTCCTGATGGAATTTTTAGGGTAACTTGTGTATACTATTGTATTGTCTGCAAATAAAGATACTTTGACTTCTTCTTGATCTCCTTTCATTGTTTTATTGTTTAAGCTGAGCAGTTCTCAACATATGGGTCACAAATCCTTTGACAGACCTCTATCTCCAGAAGTATTTACATTATAATTTAAAACAGTAGCAAAGTTGCAGTTATGAAGTAGTAACAATAATAATTTTATAGTTGAGGGGTCACCACAACGTAATGAATTGTATTAAAGGGTTGCAGCATTAGGCAGATTGAAAGCCACCACTCTAGTTAAGACTTCAAGTACTATATTGAAGAGGGATTCAGAAAGTGAGCAATCTTCTCTTGTTCTTGATTTTAGTGCAATTTTGGGGGGTTTCATTCCATTTAAATTGATCTTAGTTAATGTCTTGTTATAAACTGCCTTTATAATGTTGATTATGTACTTTGTGTCCATAATATCTCCAAGAATTTTATTATTAAGGAGTGTTAGATTTTTGTCCAAGGCCATTTCTGCATTTAATAAGATGATCCTATGAGTTTTGTCTTTCAGTTTGTTTATATGGTGAATTTCATTTATCATTTTACATATGTTGACCCATCCCTGCATCTCTGCAATGAAGCCTACTTGTAGTGGTATATCATCTTTTTGATGTTTTCTTTGATTCAGTTTGCAAGTATGCTATTGAGAATTCTTGCATCTATGTTCATAAGAAAAATTGTTCTGTAGTTCTCTTTCTTGTTGGGTCTTCATGTTGTTTAGGTATCAGGTTAACTATGGCATTATAAAACGAACTGGGCAATGTTCCTCCTTTTTCTATATTGTGAAATAATATGAGAAATATTGTTATTAACTCTGAGGAGTTTGAGCAGAATTGGTATTATCTTCTTCTTTCTTCTTGTACACACACATGCACACTCATAGATGAGTTATATATATATATATCCTTCCAAACCTATAATCGTGGGTTTCCTCTTGTAATTATAAACAAGTAAAGTACTTCTTTTGAACAGACAGAATATTTCAAGTTCATGCTCTCATAAGGAAGGGAGCCAAAATTTATTAACGTCCTTAGAAAAACATAAGTGCCATTACTTTTAAATCCTACATTGATCATGTTCATTACATAAAAAGTCAAAAGTGGACCATTAAAGATTTAAAATAACTAATGTGAAAACTATGGATTTGAAAAAGACAGCACAGCCTTCATGATAGAAAGTAACTGAGCGGAATAGGGAGCCCATCATTCATCACTGACATGCTGGTCAAAAAGCCATGCTGTATTTATGTTATCATTTTTGCACCACCAGGAAAAAATGTTAGTGCCTAGTAATCAATAACATTCACCTTCAATCCCTGACATGCATTTATGCTGACTTCTTGGGATGAAGTGAGCTTCAGTGGGGTACAAAGCCAGGCTAATCATACAGTGGATGCTTACATCAGCCTGTGTTTGTCTCAGTTAGGAACAGAAATTGTCCCTATAATTGTATGCAAATCCTTTTGCCAGAATCACCACAAGAAAATTAAGCACTGTTAAGCCTGCTTCACAGAGGAGACAAAGTAACATAGTAAAACATCACTTTCAAATCACCCTAAATGAATGGTTTAGCCTTTATGTGTAAAAGCCAAATACAAATTAATATTATTTATAGTACACAGTTTGCCATGTGCACATAACATCTGATACTTAACATGTTATGTAACACATCTGTTTTTTGTTGTATGTAATTGCTTTCATGATTAATTAATGGGATCTGTTGAACTCATATTTCAATATAGGAGAAAATCAAATAATCACTCCTTGAAGAATAAGAAGTCTGTGTAAATCCTTGCTTACCCTACTCCACCAATATTCAAGCTTTTCAGGGTCAACTCATTTCAACTCAATGTTTGTTTTTGTGAAAAGTATTTGTTTTATAATTATGTAAAACCAGGCTACTTTAAAAAAAATTTGCAGTTGCTTTAATTCTGACTGTTTGGCAGGTTGTTTTGGCTTTATTAATGATACAATCTAGTTGCTGTAAATATTGATGCTGGAAACTGAAGAGCAGTATTCAAAGATTACTTAAGGCAGAGTTGGGACTCCTGCAGCTCACGATCTCCTTTTCATTATGTTGGGGAATTTTTCCATTTGTTCTTCACATTCTTTTAGGATCTGATTGGCTTCACTGTTGCCAATAGATTGCTACCTATATCTGCAGTATTTATTTGTTTTAAAGTATTTATTGAGTGCCTTATAAATGTCAGGTGCTCTTCTAGGCAGAGTGAAGAAAGGGTCTGACTTTATAAACTTACATATTGTGGAAGAAAGAGATGATAAGCAAGTAAGAGAGGAAGATAAGAGCAGGTTAAATGATGGTAAATGTTATAGAGAAAGATAAGCAGAGAAGTAAATATGGACAGTCTCACAGTAAGAAAAGGGAAAGTTCAAATGACATAACCCGAGTCACTGTCCACTGTTCTTCTGGTTAGTGCCATAAAGACAAAACCTGATTTCATGAGTTCTCTTGTGAGTTCTAGCTATTTGGGGCATGCTAGTGAATCATAGCGTAGACAAGTTCCCCCTGCAAACTTGTCTATCACTTGTCCACTCTGAATGATCTGTTGTGGACTCGTTACTTTCCCCTTCATCACATAAGGTATGTATTATAGCCCAGAACATGCTCCCTGCTATTAAGCTCCTCTTGAACAAGGTGTGATACTTCAAAGTATTGCCATCTTGAATAGGATTAACATCCAAATGTATGCTGTAAGTAGTTTCATGGGTCCATATATGTAACAGGTTTCCAGCATGCATTTTACTTCCTTTACTGGCTATATTTTATGTATATTAGATTTGTTGGTTAAGGTGGTGTGGTATAAAAATAGAAAGAATAGAAAAAGAATCAGGAATTTTATATAGTGTAATACAAAATATAAAAATCTTAATTTATGAAAATAATTATCATGGATGCATATATGTGCATATATATAAAACATTGGGCATTCATTATTATTAAGAAAGTCATCTTTTAGAATGCTTCACTTAATAAAATAAGATAACTTTAGTTTGTAAAACAATGTTGACTAAAGTACCATAATGCCAGATTTAACAAACGTCAGAGACAAAACTGAAAAGAGAACCTGTATGCTAATAGAAAATATACAGAGATTATCTCTAGAATAACTAATACATCTAACAAGAAAGAAAAATGGATTTCTCTAATCCATAAATTATTTCATTGTGTGAGTTGGTGATGGTAAGGATTGGTTTTCACATAAGTCAGCGAAGACCTGAAGTGCAAACAATAAGTAAAGTAGCCACAACAGATCATGTTAGTGAGCAAAGCCCCTTTTCATTATTTAATACACCATCAACTTCCAGGTGAGTTATCCTATCCTTAAACTAATATCTATTCTCCTTCCTCTGAATGACTCCAAATCTGGATTCCACAGCCTGCTATCTGTGTTACTAAGGCAAAATGTCTGAAGCGGCTTTCTGTTTCTGTCTCACTGACAGACATATTTCAAAACTTAAATTACAATATTCTTAATATACCCTTAAGGAGAAGAGACCAAATCCCCTAAAACAATAGGATTATACTTCAAGTTTGACCCTTACAATTTATCTCCCTGGCTTAAAAACTTATATCCGTAGGTTACATAATATTCTCTCTCTCTCCATATATCTACATCTACATCTACATCTACATAATCTTTTCCAGCAATACAAGACACATTTGAAGCTACTGGGAGTGGTCTGGTATGCCTCATTTTATTTCTGAGCTTCTTGACAATGTCATCCCTCTCCACGAACTGCCCACTAATTTATTCATGCATTCCATCACTGTGATCTACTTGGTTAGATTCTGAGCACAAGAATAGCTCAAAATTTCATCAACCTACAGTCTGGTGGGATAGAAAAATTTTATCTGGTCATCATTCAAATATATAATTAGAAACAGTGATTGAAAAACTTCTTTGTAAGATGTGTTATATACAAAGGCTGCTTATTTCTGCAGAAAGTCATCTGACAATGGGGTGTCGAATGGGTT
Organism: Mastomys coucha; assembly: GCF_008632895.1. NCBI lineage: Eukaryota > Metazoa > Chordata > Mammalia > Rodentia > Muridae > Mastomys > Mastomys coucha. The sequence continues at coordinate 1,285,824 of NW_022196907.1, read as the reverse complement.
AAACGAGTTAGGGCTTTTTTGTTTGTTTTTTTGTTTTTGTTTGTATGTTTTTTATTTTCTTCTTATTATTATCTTATATATATATATGACCACTTACCAAAAGATCCAGTTTTATTTAATTGTTTTTGCTAGCCATCTAAAATGGTCTTTTTCTCTTTTGTCTTTTTTTAATTAAAAATTGATTTTTTTATACAATACATTGTAATCATGGTTTTCTGTTTCTCATCCCCTCTCAGATCCTCTCCACCTCCTCGTTTATCCAGCTTTCTTTCTCTTTCCCTCTCTAGAAAGAAACTAGGGCAAAGTAGGGAGGAAACAGTCAAAAAGAACAGTGCTATTTTGTGTTGGCATTTACATGGTACTGAAGGGTTGGTACCTTCTAATACATCTTTGAAAGATATTTCTTTCTGCTGGAGAATTTTACTAAAAATAGTTTGAGACTGCTAAGGGACAAGTATGACCATTTATTTGCGTGTATCATAAAATAATATTAGAATAGTGAAGAACTTACGCACAGAATTGCTGAAGAATTTCGTTTATAGTTCTTATATAAAGAAGGAGTACTTGGGGATTTTCTGAGACTGAAAACCTCCAAAAAGAGGGAGGGCTTAATTGTAATTTCTGTGCAAGTAATCTAGTCTATGAAGGGGACCGAAGGCTGGAAGATGGGAGATGCAACTAACTGGTCTCCTGTATCCACTGGCAGTAAGATGAAAGCTGGGGTTCAGCTACCTTCTCTTTTCTCAGCCCTGGACTTTTACCCATAGAAAAACACCACCCATATTCAAAGTAGATCTTCCCCTTTCAATTAACCTAACTTAAGACCTTACTCACAGACATGCCCAGAGGCTCATGTTCATGGTGATTTCACATCCTGTCAAATTGACAATCAATGGCAACAACTAAACACCCTATCAGTAATGAATATATAAACTAAAAGACTAAACAACTCAAGTACAGAAATAAAATCCTTCCTGTGGCCAGTTCCAGAGACACTAAAGAGGGAGGAAAAAACAGTTGTCAAACTCTCTGTAGGAGTTTTTGGTTTTCTACATTCTTTTGAAAAATTTTGAGAATACTTGAATGCAGGATAGCATGCAACTAACAGAAGTTTCTACTTCTGTCATATTAATGTATAAAAGAAGGCAGTAGGTTTATTCTTCTCATAGAAAATCTATGATAGATGGTCACTGAGTATGGTACATGTTACTAAGTCAATGAGCTTAGTTCCCTATAAAATATAATTCTGGGAAGGAGAGAGGAAAGTAATCTAATAATATTTTAATTAAAATCCATAAAAATTTAAAAATAGAGTAAGAATGACATATCATAAGAATTACATATCATAAAATCCTTTATACCATATAAAATATAAATGAGAATTTAATTGTGAGAGATTTTTGCTTCTTAATGCATGTGACAACAATCAGTGTAAAAATGAGACCATGAACTTGAAAGAGAAAAAAGAGGGTTATATAGGAGGTTTTGGAAGGAGATATGAGAGGGTATATTATATAATTGTATTATAATCTCAAAAGCAAAATATAATGATAATTTTTAAAGTACTACAAGAGGCAGAATACAAAAGCCAAATTTTCATTAAATGCTCAATGAAATAACAAAACCATACAGACAGAATAGTCTCATCTCATCACTTAAAGCTGGAACCTTGTGGCCAGGGGTGGTATCTACACTCAGCTACAAGATGGCAGGATAATAAAGCAGGAACATACTACAAAGCTCACCTATATTCTATTAGCTAACACTTAGTTATAGTCATATCTTCAAATGAATGGAATAGAATAAAAAATACTTATTCTGACTGTCTTTATTCTAGGCTAGAATGCCACTTTTTAAATAAAGGAGAAATTGCTAGCAGAAAACAACTTATTATCCTTGCTGCAGTGCTGTACTGATCTAATGTCTCAAGTTCCTTTGTCAGTTGGCATTTGATCTGAGAATGAACACTGCAGTGTAGGGAAGATAGAGAAATATTAGTGTCAGAAAATGCAAGATGTTTGGGGGAGCCTCAAGCCAGACGTGAAAGCATCATCTTGTTCACCTTTGAAAGTATGCTTGGTATTTGTCCTCTAAGAAAAGACACTCCTCTTCTCCTATCCCAGACTTACATATGCCCCTCCAACATACATAGGAGAGGAAACCATCCTTTATTTTACTATGTGCTTCTTAAACTGTAGAACAAATGAATACTGCAGTAATGGCTTTCAGAAAGTTTACCCAGGTTGTCATGTTCAGTTTCTCTTCTATGTGCTGAGATCTTCGGGTCAGGAACCTGACCTTAAAACGTCATTTCAGCACTGAAGTGCTTTAACAAGAGTCAAACAAAATGGTTGCTAAATATACATTGTACTTCCAGCATGGTTACATTAAATGTGGCAAGGATTTCAGAATTATCCTCATGTCTTTGACTCAGCTCAGTCTACAGCAAGAAGCAGACTTTTAACACACATACAATTTTCTTAAAACCCACTATTTAGTGCCAGACCAGAGGAACAGATTTCTGCACAATGGCTTGTAAAACAATAAAGATGGCTCTATGTAGGGACAGGTGGCTTTATGTAGAGACAGTTCACTTCATCATTTCCATCCAGGCTCAACAACACCTTGTTGGAATCAAATATCTTTTCTATCTTTCACTACATCTTTGTCTCTCTTCTACCATTTCTGTGTCTTTCTCTGTATGTCTGTCTGGGTCTCTGTCCCTGTGTCTCTGTTTCTCTCTGAATATATCTCTGTTTCTGTCTCTGTTTGTGCCTGTCTCTCTCTGTGTCTCTCTCTGTCACTCTGACTCATTCTCTCTCTCTCTCTCTCTCTCTCTCTCTCTCTCTCTCTCTCTCTCTCTCTCTCTCTCTCTCACGCACGCACGCGCGCGCACACACACACACACACACACACACAGACACACACAAACCTACACACCAGTTTCTATAACCTAGACATTTCTCTATCCCACATCCAACATGTGTCATTTGCTTCCTCCTCCCCTGACTTTGTTATTCTGATCAGTTTCCTTGATAAATTCTGTATTTTCACCCCTTCCCCTTTTCTCCTTAATGTCCTAATCCTTTGAAACTTGATTTATAGATCAAGCATTGTGGCATCTGATCATAACTATGCCACTGAAAAGACAGCACTTACTCGTTTTCATGCAGATGAAGCAGTCCACAGTATCCAGATAGCTCCTATCATTTTGAAGTGATCTCCTCCTGGGCATGAATTTCTCCTGTTTAGCCTCCTGCTGCTTTGTGTACTGACAAATACACTAAGTAAATCTTACACAACAAATATTAAATAAGCCCAATTTGCGTGATGAAGAAATACCACTGACGTGCTACTCATCACCAAATAGGTCACTTTCTTTTTTCTTTTTCTTTTTTAATGATATAGGAGGTTTGCTATGAAGTGTTGCAGTGGTGTTAACCTGGCTGCCATTTCATTTAACATAATCAGTGTACAAAAAGATAACATGATGTAGATACTTCATGTTGCTTGACAATATTTTTGACTAACTATGTTTCCATTATTATTATTTACTGTGATCTAACAATATAAGTATATCTGAATTACTCTACTGCAATTGCTGAATATTTTTATTTCTTTGCATTTATTTACAAAATGCTATATTTTGACATGTAGGTCACTTACCTAATTGTAAGTTTCTAATATTCTAATTCTAAGTTTCATAATTTCTAAATATGAACAATCTGACAGTGAAATGCTGCCCTCGAAGTTCAATTTTGTTTTGTTAGTCTGTATCTTGCAGTATTGTCTAAGTGGAGAAATATATAAATTTCATCAAAATATATGTTTCTCTATGTCCCGTAAAAGCCATGTCATCAGGAAAATAGCAACATGGACACTTTGTCTTGACATGAGACCTGACAGCCACATAGTACTTAAACAAATAAGGCAGTAGCAAGCAAAGAATTGAGTCAAGCTGCAGGCCAATGTGAGGAAAAAGGGAGATGATCCAGTGTGTGGTCCATGTTTATCATTTTGCAGCATTCAATCAACCAAACAAGAATCTTGGAATTACCTTTATATGGTCACAAATAAGAAGAGAAAAATAGATGTCAACTGTCATTCCTTGAAGTCTTCATTTCAAGTCAAATAACATATTTATAGATACTAATGAATAAATAAAAGGAATCTTGCCTCAGTCACCAGCAGAACACAAGTCCAGGGACAGAAGAAGTTAGGCCACCACATAAAAGCCAGGCATGGCAACACTGTGACATGCTATCTGTGACCCAAGTGCCAAGAGTGATGTGCCCTACCCAGCCAGTCTAGCAGAAATGGCAAACTGAAGATTCAGAGAGAGATCTTGGCTCAAAACATTAGATTAAGGGTGATTTTAAAAGATATTTGATAAATTCTGGCCTCCACAGTCTCATGCAAAGGTGAAAAATGAGTATACACACACACACACACACACAACCAGACACAGAAAGAAGAAACAAGTAAAGAAAAAAGAAAGAAGGAAGAAAGAAGGGAAAGAGGGAGGGAAGGGAGGAAGGGAGGAAGGAAGGAAGGAGGGAGGGAAAGGAGGAAGGAAGGAAGGAAGGAAGGAAGGAAGGAAGGAAGGAAGGAAGGAAGGAAGGAAGGAAGGAAGGGAGATAAGAAGTAGGGTCAGGAAGGCAGAAAGGCAGGGAAAAGGCTGAGAGGTTAGGAGCACTTGGTGATCTTGAGCTTTTTCTTACCATCACCCACTTCTGGCTACTAAGAACTAAGTGACAAAGTAGAAATCTGATACCCTCTTTTAGCCTTTGGGGCCTACCACATGCATATGCACATAAGTCACCCAAACAGACACATAATCACAAAAATGGAGGAAGAAAGGAAAGAAATGGAAAAACTTCCACATTCATTGAACAGAAAATAAGAAAGCCCTAGGTTTCAGGTTGGGAGAATGGCAATGTCAAGTGAGATATGAAAAGATAATTACAGGTATGGACTACAAAGAAAAGACTGGATATGTATGGACAATACATAACCAGGATAAGCATATTGTAATTAGCATGCCCTCTTTCTTCTTTGGGGATTTTTTTTTCATTTAAATAGAACTGAAGTCTGACTGTATTCATTTGGCAGGAAATCAAGCAATTTATATTTCAGATATGAGCTCATCGTCAGTTCCATCTGTTGACATTCTCTACACATCATAATGTTTCGAGCTCTGAGACAGAGAAAACATAACCTCAAAGTGAAACTCCCTAAATCTGAAACTCCAAATAAGTGCTCTCTTATCTTATAAGCCTAGTGTGTTCACTTTAAATTTTCCCTTTGAATCCTGCCAACTAGCTTAACTGCAATCAATACCTAGTGAGGGAGAAACCAGGGACAGCAACTACAGGATACCATCACACTGCTGTTAAACACTCCTCAGGAGACTATTTTGTTTATGCCAAGCTATAAAGTTAAAAAAAAAATGAGTGGATCTGGTCCTAACCAATTTTTATCTAAGGGATGTTTTATACATTCAGAGAATCTTTTCCTCTTTATCTTTCAAGCTATAACTAAAAATTGAGGTCTCAGGAAGCAGGCATGAAAATAATATGAAGCTGAAGTCTCCTTCCACTTGTGGGGAGATTTGGCAAAGAACGGGCAGAGAACACAACCTTTCCCCTAAAAGTTCTGTATTCACCTAACTAACCAGCACTTCATCTGCCAAAATCTTATGATTTGTCAGGACTACTGTACTTGCACTTTACATTGAATTATTTCCTTATTTACTTGTTTCATGTGTGTATATGTCCCAGCATGCCTGTGAATATCACAGGACAATTTGGAGTACTACATTCTATTCTTCCACCATTTAAACTGGGAACTGAATTCAGCACACCCAACTTTGGTGGCAACTGCCTTTACTTGTTGAGTCACTCTATCAACCTGCCCAGAAATCATTTTGTGTGGAGTTTTTGTGGCAAGATCTTGTGTAGTCCAGACTGGCCATAAACTCCCTCCCTATGCGGCTGAAGCTTACCTTGAACTACTGTGTCTGCCTCTCAACTGGTACTAATACAGGCATGTGAAACATGCATTTTTCATTTATTTTTATTTTTTATTTTTTATTTTTTATTTTTTATTGCTTTGAAAAGTTTGGTCACATGCATTTGAATGTCTATCTCCTCTAAGAATTGATAATTCACCTCATACCAAGCCTACACACTTCATCTGCCAGGACCAGTAAAACATAATAAAGAATGCTATCACTGTATAAATCTGCCTAAATCACCAAATGAAGCTCTGACAATACATCCTTAATTAATACCATAGTACTGAATGTTTTGTTTTCTTTTGTTAGTTTTTTTGTTTTGCTTTCTTTTGTTTTCATGGGATTATGTGTGTGTGTGTGTGTGTGTGTGTGTGTGTGTGTGTGTGTGTGTGTGCATCCTTTTTCCATAGTTAAACCAAAAATGTTGTTCATACACTGTCTTAGTCAGGGTTTCTATTCCTGTACAAACATGACCAAGAAGCAAATTGGGGAGGAAAGGGTTTATTCAGCTTACTTCCATCTTTCTGTTGATCACCAGAGGAAGTCAGGACTGGACCTCAAGCAGGTCAGAAAGCAGGAGCTGACACAGAGGCCATGGAGAGATGTTCCTTGCTGGCTTGCTTCTCCTGGCTTGCTCAGCCTACTCTCTTATAGAACCCAAGACTTCCAGCCCAGGGATGGCACTACCCACAAGGGGCCCTACCCCCTTGATCACTAACTGAGAAAATGCCCTACAGTTAGATCTCATGGAGGCACTTCCCCAACTGAAGATCCCTTCTCTGTGATAACTCCAGCTTGTGTCAAGTTGACACACAAAACCAGCCAATACATACACTATTCAATCAAAAAATTGAAACCTTTCTTCAAAACAAATTCTTTCTTTCTTTTTTTATTTTTTTGAGAATAAATTCAGTTTTTATTTTTTATTAGATATTTTCTTTATTTACATTTCAAATGATATCTCATTTCTCGGTTTCCCTTCCCCCCTCCCCCCCCCAAAAAAAAACTGTTCCCAAGCTGGACAGTGGTGGCTCACGCCTTTAATCCCAGCACTTGGGAAGCAGAGTAGGGCAGATTTCTGAGTTCAAAGCCAGCCTGGTCTCCAGAGTGAGTTCCAGGACAACCAGAGCTGTGCAGAGAAAAACCTGTCTTGAAAAAAAACAAAAAACAAACAAACCAAAAAACAAAAAACAAAACAACAACAACAAAAAAAAACTGCTCCCTCCCCTCTTCCCCTACTCACCACCCCACCCTCTCCTGCTTCCTGGCCCTGGCATTCCCCTACACTGGGGCATAGAACCTTCACAGGACCAAGGCCCTCCCCTCCCATTGATGACCAACTAGGCTATCCTCTGCTACATATGCAGCTGGAGCCATGAGCCATAGGCTTTGCCTATGCCCTACTAATACAGAAGTAGAGGCTCACAGCCATTGATTGGACTGAGCACAGGGTCCCCACTGAAGGAGCTGGATAAAGGACCCATGGAGCTGAAGAGTCTGCAGCCCCTTAGGACAAACAACAATATGAACACGGAAAGGATTCCCAGGTGTGGCAGTCTCTGGATTGTCTCAGCAACTCCTTCCATGGGTATTTTGTTCCCCCTTCTAAGAAGGATCAAAGTATCCATGATTTGGTCTTCCTTCTTGAGTTTCTTGTGGTTTGTGGATCGTATTTTGGACATACTGAGCTTCTGTGCTAATATCCACTTATCAGTGAATGCATACCATCTGTGTTCTTTTGTGATTGGGTTACTTCACTCAGGATAATATCCTCCAGATACATAAATCTATTTGGAGTTCTGTAGGCTTCTTATAAGTTCATGTGCATCACTTCTTTAGGTTAGGGAAGTTTTCTTCTTTAATTTTGTTGAAGATATTTACTGGTCCTTCAAATTGTGAATCTTTGCTCTCTTCTATACCTATTATCCATAGGTTTGGTCTTCTCATTGTGTCCTGGATTTCCTGGATGTTTTGGGTTAGGATCTTTTTGCATTTTGCATTTTCTTTGACTGTTGTGTCAATGTTTTCTATGTTATCTTCTGTACCTGAGATTCTCTCTTCTATCTCTTGTATTCTGTTGGTGATGCTTGCATCTATGACTCTTGATCTCTTTCCTAGGCTTTCTATCTCCAGAGTTGTCTCTCTTTGTGAATTCTTACTTGTTTCTACTTCCATTTTTAGATCCTAGATGTATTTGTTCCATTCCTTCACCAGTTTGATTGTGCTTTCCTGTAATTCTTTAAGTGATTTTTGTGTTTCCTCTTTAAGGGCTTGTACCTTTTTACTTGTACTCTGTATTTCTTTAAGGGATTTATTTATGTCCTTCTTAAATTCCTCTATCACCACCATGGATATGATTTTAGATCCAAATCTTGCTTTTCCGGTGTTGTTAGTGTATCCAGGACTTGCTGTGGTGGGAGTACTGGGTTCTGATGATGCCAAGTAGTTTTGGTTTCTGTTGGTAAGATTCTTGAGTTTTCCTTTCATCATCTGTTATTCTCTGGTGTTAGATATTCTTGCTATCTCTGGCTGGAGTTTTTTCCTTCTGTGGGTCTGTAAGCCTGTGTCAGCACTCCTGGGAGAGCAGCTCTCCCCTGTTAAGACCAGTGTGCAAAGGGTTATGGATCCGCTGTCCCTCCTGGGTGCAGATGGATGAATGAAGGGACCTGTCCCAGTTGCTCTGCAGCTTCTGCAGCCTGTGCCTCCTCGCTGCCCTAGCCTTAGAAAATCACTGGAAATAAAATAGCGATCTTGCCTGAAAGTTGGGATCAGAGCACTCTTTGGAGACCTACTCACCCCTGGCAGGAAATATTGACAGAGGGCTGTGGAACAGGCTCACCTCCTGGCTGTAAATGGAGGTAGAAAGGACCCTGTCCCAGCTGCTCTGCTGCTTCTGCAGCGTGTGCCTCCCGGCTGGTCCTGATTGACTGACTGAGTGGGAAAATGAATGAAGAAGATGAAATAAATTGGATTCAAATCCACAAAAAAAGAAAAAAAAAGAAAAAAAGAAAAGAAAGTGGCAACCTCATCCGAGTCCTAGGGTCGGAACCAACAAATTCTTTCTAAAGTGTAAAATCACAAAAGGAATCATGAAATTGATATCGACCTCTGGTTTTGTTTACTCTCATCTAAAATATATCTAGAGCAAAGGAATATTTTCCAGTAGAGGGATTTTTGACATTTTACAGAAGGTATACTGTGACAATGTCATCCAACCAATATCCTAAAAGAATCTGTTGCCTGAATAAAAAAGGGAGGGGGGTTCGTAAATAGTGACTCACATTTTCAAAATTCAAAATGATCTGTGTTTTAAATATGAGAAATATTGATATGGATCCAGTCTCTACAAAAGTCTAAAGGAATGTCTCTACATATGTTAAAATCATATTTTTATTGACTTTTTTTTCTCTCTAATAGGGTATTCAATACTTCAAGCTATAATGGAAAAAGCAGGACAGAATGGATGGCATGTCAGTGCGATATGTGTGGAAAATTTTAATGATGTCAGCTACAGGCAACTGCTAGAAGAGCTTGACAGAAGACAAGAGAAGAAATTTGTAATAGATTGTGAGATAGAAAGGCTTCAAAACATTTTAGAACAAGTAAGTTCTGGGCTTTATCTTATTACTAAGGTGTGTGTTGGATAAAAATGTTGACCTATTCCAGAACTGTCTCCATATTGACTTCCAGTTCAGGATATTAGAATTAGGAATTTTCCATGATTTATCTCCAGAAAAAAAATGACAGCTCTTTACTATCAAAGGTCATTTAGTCCTTAGGTGCAGTTAAAGATAGGAATACAGCTTTTCCATCCAGTAAAGAATAAGCAGTGGAAGAGCATTTGCTTAGTCACCAGGAGTCCTGAGCCTTTATTGATATGAATCTCAAAGATTATGCCATGAAAGTATTAGAGAATTAGAAAATGTTAAAGAAAGAGCCTTGTTATATCTTCAAGAATTAATTTCATGAAAATTATTGACATAAACTAGCAAACCAAGCAAAGCAATGAAATAAATGATGATTAGGTAGAACATTCTGTGATGTTTTATGTTTCTACCAGATGTTTTAAATAAATGCTACTTGTCATCCATAAAGATGATTTTTCAACTTTCCTTTAGAAGGGAGACTGTTTGAATAAAGATTTCAATAAATAACTGTTGATTAGATTTGAAGAGGGTAGGAAAAGATAAAACTGGGCTCTTCCATTGTGTTAAATGGTAGGAAAACACTATGTAGTTATAGATTGCATTTGCTTCTGTGACCTGAACACAATGATAAAGTCTTTAGACTGTCTTCCACCAAAATCACAGTGCCTGGGTGCCATCTGGTGGTTCTTAGGAGGTTTGTTCATACTTATCCACAATATAGTGGATAAGCGTAATTCAGAGTTAATTAATCAGGTATAATTTCACTGCAGATTTACGCAATTGGACTTGGAATAGAAAACCTATCAGTTTGGAGTTCATTTAAAACACTCATCTTAATATCCAAAATATATCTGAGATTTTACTATAACTGCTACAAGCTCCGGATTGACTATCACTGTATATATTAGAATTTGTAAAAGTTTATCATAAAATTAATTTTGCATTTTTAAGATATGAAACAGATTTTTACTATAAGAGCAATTATCAAAGTATCTACCTCTTATTATCCTGTTATAAAAGGTAATAATAATACATCACTAAAAACAGAATCTATGCTACTTTGGTGAACTATGAATACTAAGTCTACACAAATCACTCCAGGTAGCAGTCCAGGTAAAGGAACTTCCTTAGGAGCCTTGGTGGAATCCCAAGGCAACTCCTTGTTTCACATGCAGAGCAATGACTCCACCTCCAGTTCCACTCTATCCCTTCCATACTCACTGCCCCAGTAGTGAGACTTTGCTATTGTTTAACCTAAATAGTTTGTAAATCACTCAGGATGAGTCCCCTGGGGAGCAGCCAAATGACCAAGATGGCCAAATTCCTGTCAGAGCCTGAATGTCACAGAGAACATTCACTTAGCTCCTGTGCTCTAAAAGACCCAGAGTTTGGAGATAAGTTGGTCCTCAAAGAACACTTTGAGAGGCTTACTTGGTTTCTGAGAATAAACTTAGCACACCAGGGTACTGTGGGTAAACTTTAAGCCTTAAATGACTGTAAAGGGATGATCTTCCTGCTCTTCTTTTTCCTTCTCCTCCTCATTTTCTTTCTCTTTCTCCTCCTCCTTCTCTTCCTTCACCTTCTTCTTATTATTATTCTCTTCCTCCTTCCCCTGAGGTTTTCTGTTAACATTTTAAAGAATTTAAAATCTTGAGTGTCTACAATACCTATTCTTTTTTGGTAAACTCTACCTAATTTCTTTACTACTAGGGCTGTCTACATAAGATTGTAAATAGCAATCCTTTAACTCAAGTAGATATTTCATAAAGTATAAAAAAAAACACTGTACTGTAAGGAGATAATGCCTTCTTGGATGTATAATAATGCTTCCTTCCTCCTGCAAACTGTGTCTGAATGGGACCATTTTCTTATCTTTATTCCATAGCTCCAAAGAGAGTAACTTATAACATTTGTTTGTTTGATTCTGTGTTTGATTGTGGTGCTGCAGGTTGAACCTACACTCTCCATGGATGTGTTTGGCAGGCTCTCTGTCAATGAGCTACATCTCCAGCCCTGAATTTCATTCTAGATTCTATTCTTTCAGAAGAACTAATCCAAATGCTTCCAAGAGAGTATGCTCACATTTCAATAAAAATCCATATTTATTAATTAAACAAAGAACAGAAAACATTTCATAGACCACTAAAGCATTATTTAAAGAATAGTCACCAGGAGTTGAATAGGAAAAGTAAAAGCAAGAGATTAGGGCAGATTTGATAATGGGTACAAAAATCACTCCCGACCGGAGGAGTAAAGTAGCTTTCCATCACACAGAAGGGTGACTAGAGTTGATTATATTGTGTTGTATGTCTCGAAATAACTAGGAGATGACAATAACCTAAATTGTTTGGGATTCTCTTGAACTCATGGCTGCTACTAGGGTTTTTATTAGATGGTTTATGGTTCATAATAAAAATATTTTTTCCAAATGGTATAGCTTCATATATACAATAGATGATAGATAGAAAAATAGATAACAGATATGTGTGCATTTGCATGCTTGTGTTCATGTATGTGTGTACATATACAAATATAAACAAATAACAAGTTAAATTTAAGACTTTTTCAAATCTAAGTATAATTTATCCTTCTTCCCTTCCTCCCCTATTTGACTGACTTCCCTCCCTTCTTCCCTCTCCATTTCCACCTTTTTTCAATTCTCCTCATATCACTTGAATTCTTCTATTCTCCTCTTTCAGCCCATATGCCCCACAACATTGAGATGATTTTGAGTGTCTTCTTCACAAACAAATAAGAATGATCATGATTAGGAATGACTTACGTATCCTGAGCTAATCAGTACACCATGTAAAAGTTCTGAATACCATATGTAACACGGAATATATCAATGATGTATGCTTACAAAATCAATAAAGTTTGTTTGGATAAAAAAAAATTTTTAAAGTAGAAAAAGGTACCCCTCTCTCAGGAGATTCACATAACGAAAATTCAAAGTGTGTTCTGAAATTTCTAGAGGAACCAGCACACCTTGCTTGCTATCTATAATTGCTTCTTTCACATTTTAATTTGTATCAGTTTACAGAAGCCTAATATAAATAGGTCATACATTGTCATTTTAAAATGTATGTATGCATTTTCTCTTTTGTAGTTGTTTCCCAAATTATTTTGTGCCGTGAAGCTGATTCATTCTTATAAATGTATTTGCTATTTAAAACAGAAGTTAGCTACAGACTCCTTGAAACTTTTCAAAACAGGAAAACGGTAAAGAAAGCCTCAACTTGAGGATGCCTCTGAGCTTGAGTCCTTGAAATCTAGTTTGACATACATCTCTGAGACATAGTCTACCCAGCAGTTAAGCTTAGCCAGTCATACACAGGAGTCATCCACAGGAGTAAAGCACAAACTGTGCTCAGGTAAGCTGCTTGGCCCTTCACTTCTGGCTCCAGTCATATATGCTGTCTGACCATGATGAACTTACAGAGCACTTTGAATCTACTCTTTCTCCACAATGAACTCATTCTAGAATTTTAAGAGGAAATCAAAGAGTTTTAAGTTTGCTGTAGTTTTGTCTTTTAGACAAGAACAAATAAGTAAAAAGAAAATAGTTTTTAGCTATCATCAATTCCCATTCTAAATGAGTCAACAAGAAAATGATGTGTTTATATAACACTGACTATGCCACTCAAGGCACTAGGAATATAACAAAACTCTAAATTGAGTTTATTGATACTTGCCCGGAGCCAGCTCCAACCAAATAAAATGCAGTGTCTGCTCTTCTAAATTTAAAAAACAAGTTGAACCATAACAAAAACAAAAACAAAAACAAAAAAACAGAAAAACATAAATAAATCAAACAAAGATAACCTTGAAACTACAGGAGTCTGAAGAGATGCTCAGAGTTGAGAACACAATGTCTCCTTGCAAAAGACAGAAAGTTAGAATTGAAAAACTGTTTCCATATTAAAATAGGTGTTTATGCCAAGAGCCTTTCATGCTATGTTCATATGTTTTTTATTTTAAAACCCTGAACACAATACGTATATCAGTGAAACACTGATCTGCCGGACTCCACTCCATGTCCTTGTTTAACCTAGTAGTCGAAACAAATAAACCAAAACCATGAAATTTGATCTCAACCAAAATTTAAACAATAAAAACTGGCTCAGGTGGGACTAGGGAGACAGCTCATCTGATAAGAGCACTGGCTGCTCTTGCAGAGGACCTGAGTTCAGTTCCCAGAACCTACATGGTGGCTCACAACTCTCCAGGTCCAGGGATCTGACGTCTTTTCTGGCCTCAGTGGGGAGCCAGGCCCAGACACAGTACACACACAAACACACACACATACACACACACACACACACACACACACACACACACACACACACACGCAAAAAAACTCATAAATAAAAACTTTAAATTTGTTTAAAATTTTTACAAATAAGTCTCATCAAAATAGTCCTGAGTTGTCCACACTTCCCAGTATTCCCTCAGCAATATGAAAAAGCCAGTGACCCTGCAGTTAGAAGTTTGCATTCCTACAGTTCATGAAACCCTGTGATCAGGACTCCCAACACTGACACTTGGGATCAGACAGACCAGATTGCAACATTTTAAAGCACAGATGTGTTTTAACTCTCTTAGAGATAGTTAAGAAATGGCCAAGCTATTTCTTGTTGTTGTTGTGCATGTGGTTTTGCTTTAAAAATGCATAGCTTAATTACCTCCTTAAGATCTAATTTTTCCTCCTCCTCCTCATTTTACATACAGTAAACTGAACTGAGATGATTTAAAAACAAAAACAAAAAACCCTGCTTCCTTTAAATAAAATTTAATAAGAAATATTTCAGCTCATGTGTTGGGTGGTGAAGCACTACATAAATTTACACATAGGGTATAACTTCAAACAAAGCACACAGTAAAAACCTCAGGCAGACATCCATTCCTGGGTACTTATTAATCCTTCAAATGCTTGTTGAATGATCTCTCTCTCTCTCTCTCTCTCTCTCTCTCTCTCTCTCTCTCTCTCTCCCCTCACTCTCTCCCCATCCCCCCATTTCCCCTGTCTCTTTTTCTCATGTATGTGTCTGTTTGTCTGTCTGCCTTTGTGTCTGTGTACTGGGCCTGAAGTGCCAAGTACTATAGATGCATTTTATATTCTGCTTGGTTACTTTTATATACTTAAAGAATTTTTATATTGGTGTGTTTGTGTGTGTCCCCACATCTATATGTGTAGACACACATGCAAATATGCATGTATACATGTGGCACATATAATCAGAAGACAACTTTTGGATAAGTTTTGTCTTTCTACCATTTGGATCCTGGGCATTGGACTTAGGTTGTCATACTTAGCAGCAAGTGCCTTCACCTGCTGAGCCATCTAACTGGTCTACATTAGGTTTTGTGCGGGTTTTTTGTCTGTTTTATAGGTGGGTGGGGGAATGGTGTGTGTGTGTGTGTATGTGTGCGCGTGCATGCCTAGGTACACTGATTGCTGCATGTACAAGCCAGAGATTGGCATTAAGTGTCTACCTGAGTCACACTCAACCTGGCAGGCCAACAGGCTCCATAAAGTCCACTGTGTCTGTGGCCCTGACACCCAGCACTGGAGTTGCAGAGATGCACACTGCTGCACCTGGCTCTTATGCTGGTGTTAGGGGTCTAAGTACCTCCCTTCCTCAGGCTTGCTCAGAAAGCACATCACCAACAAAACTATCTCATCAGCCTTCTAGTTAACTTAATATTTACACCAAAATCATTTGCTAAAATTCACAAAAATAAATCATGTGTAGAAACATGATTTATAGGAGTTAACAAATATACACCTGGATTTCACTACAAAAGTCAGTTCTTATGAATAGGTATGATATCAAAGGCACCAGAGAATTGAAACTATATTAATTCTTCTTCATGAAAGGTATGCCTTCAAGAAACTAAGTATTTATCCAGAGACTATAAATATTGACCTTAGACTGTGAAATACAAATACATACTTAACAAAAGAATAAAGAAAAATGACTCAACAGCTGGTCCACAGACATCTCGGACACCCTCTTAGTCACATCCCTCTGTTATAATTAACTCCTCCTTCTACCGTGTTGCTGGTTTCACAAAGTGAGACTAAAAATGAGTGTCCTACTGAACAGCATGTGGATCTCAGAAGCTGTACATGGATGACCTTCTCATTCTCTTTGCCACCTAATTTGAGGGGAAAAAAAAGACAAAAATCCATTATTGATATCCTGAAAGGTTATTATGTTCCCAAAGGACAGTCATCGTACCCTGAGGCAAGATCAACCAGACAGAGGGAAGTACCTTTAACATAAATGTGGACATTTGTACAGAGGAAAAGAAATATGATGTTGGAGCAATTAATTTATTTTAGTCACCATATTGCTAGTCATACCTAGCACCACCCAAGGTAGCACTCAACTCCTAGGAAGAATCATAGACAGAAAGTCAAATTTATAATATTGTTAATTAAACAATTTTACAACTTTTAGTTATTAGAAATTATACCATATAAAACTCTACCTTTTCTACCTCATCTCCCCCTTGAAACACTACCATTTAAAAAAAAAGATTAAAGAAATCCAATATTGTAGAGCCTGACACTGTTTCATATTGGATCATTTCAGTGACTAAGTAGGGATCAGTTTTTAACACCAAAGCAAAAAGGAGAAAGGAAAACCAGAAAAGACTAAAAGAAGCACAATAGAAAAAAGGAAAGCGAGCCACACCTCTGAGGAAGAAGTGTCTCTGTGGCAGATGTTTAATAGAGATGTTGGCTTTGGATGTGAACGATCTGATTCAGTAGACAGGACAACTCTGCAGTAAGCATCTCTTCTACTTATTTAAACTCTATGTACTAGACAAATGAAGACAAATGGTCTCTGCTCCTGGGTTACACTCAGGCCAGGGGCCCAAAATTGTAAAAATCGTTATTGGGGCATTTAATAGCTTCAGAAAAGAAATATGAAACAGGGCCAGAACTCAGAAGACAAGATGACTAACTATGCTACAAGTCAGGAATGCTTTATAGAAGAAAAATAAAATTTTCTGTGCTGGGCTGGAGAGATGGCTCAGCTATTAAAGGCTAGGCTCACAAAATTTTCTGTGCTATAAAGTGCATTAAAATTTTCCTATGCATGGGAAACAGAAGGAAAGGAACTGAATTTTTTCATACTCAAGGAAAAGAAAGGATTGTCCAAGACAGATGAAAGACTGCAAAAAATGATAGCTAGGAAATCCTATCACCAGTTTCCCACATGGAAGAACTGACAGAGCCAGGTGCCTTTCTGGAAGAGCTCAGGAAATGGAGATGAATTCTACAGGACACAATAAAATAGTGAAATAGACCACTGGCCAAGGAGTAAGCTGTGAAGACTGGCAAACAGAAAAGGAAAGTTCTAATGGTATCACTTGAGTGCTTGCCTATTAAAATTCTATCCATCAAAGCAGAGCACATCACTAACCAGTACATCCCCAGGCACTAGGTGGGACACCAAAAATAACTGTTCAGTGGAAATCTGAAAGGACCTCACTCGAAGACTGGAAAGGAGATATCTTCAATGTGTGTTTAATATAACAGCACCCAATAATACCTGAGGCCCTGTAGCAAGCTTGCAGTTACCTCAAAGGCTTTCTTGTCTAGAATCTCACCTAGCAAACTGCTTTGAAACCTATACATTTTAGTTTGTTGTTCTGGCTGAAAAGTAGAAACAATTGGTTTTCCACATACTGAAGTAGCAATAAGTGTTACACAAGAATGAATCACATTTCTGAAGAAAAGAGACCCTCTAGAGAATCCTATCAGCAATGTCCCGCACTGCACCTGCAGAACAAGATGCTTTTGCTTTCTGGTAGAACACTTTTGCCTATCAGGGTATGATCACTTAGAACATACACAAAGGAAGAAGAATTCAAAAGACATGAAGCTATGCTAAGAAGGGTAATTTTTCTTCATTAAGTTTACTTTTTGGCTGAGTCAACTGGAATGTTAAGGTATTATACTGCTGGCCGGGCGGTGGTGGCGCACGCCTTTAATCCCAGCACTTGGGAGGCAGAGGCAGGCGGATTTCTGTGTTCGAGGCCAGCCTGGTCTACAGAGTGAGTTCCAGGACAGCCAGGGATACAGAGAAACCCTGTCTCGAAAAAAACACCAAAAAAAGGTATTATACTGCAATAAGTTTGTTGGTTTCATGGAAAATTAAAAGAACAAAAATCAAACCTTTAATATATTAGTCAGATTAGTGCTATCTGGTGCTAATTGATGTGATTAGAACAAAAAGTATTTGTCTAGTAGTAGCTACAACCATGGTTTATAGTAACAAGAGTCTAGGAAGAAAATGAGTGTATTTGCCATAATGTAACTCATTGTGTCTTGAAAACATTGTGAAATCCAGGATAAAGTTAGGCTCAAATAATTTTGCTGTGTCTATAGAGCAGTTATTAGAATCCAAAGAACAATTCTTTTAAAATAATGAAGTAAAACTTGCTTAATAATTTAGATGAATAAATTCTGTTAGATTTTTAGTTGTAAATCAGAAGCAACTTCCCCAGAATATTCACTATGGGGACTCCAGTGAGCTCCACCATTTTCTCTCCAGTGACTTTCTAAGGCAGGACCAGCCAGCCAGGAGGCACAGGCCTCACAAGTGGCACAGCAGCTGGGTCAGGATTCTACTACCTCAGACCACACCCAGGAAGGGCAACAGATCCACAACTCTCTGCACCTTTCCCACAAGTGGAAAGGGTCTCAAGGGTGTGTTCTGATCTTAGGACTCAGGAGGGACAACTGATCCATAGCCATCTGCACCTGGGTTTTACCAGAGGAGAGCTGATCTCCCAGAAGTGCTGACAAAGGCTTACAACCTACAGGAGGAACAAGCTCTAGTCAGAAACTGCAAGAACATCTAACACCAGAGATCAACAGATGGTGAAAGGCAAACTCAAGTATCTTACCATCAGAAACCAAGACTACTTGGCTTCATCAGAACCTAGTACTCCGACCACAGAAAGTCCTGGGTATCCCAAAACCCCAGAAAAGCAAGATTTGGATCTAAAATCATATCTCACAATGGTGATAGAGGAATTTAAGAAAGACATGAATAACTCCCTTAAAGAAATACAAGAGAACACAGGTAAAGAGATACAAGCTCTTAAAGAGGAAACACAAAAATCCCTTAAGGAATTATAGGAAAGCAAAAACAAACAGGTGAAAGAATTGAACAAAAACATCCAGAACCTAAAAATGGAAGTAGAAACAATTAAGAAATCACAAAGAGAAACAACTCTGGAAATAGAAATCTTAGGAAAGAAGTCAGGAACCATAGATGCAAGCATCACCAACAGAATACAAGAGATAGAGATAGAAGAGAGACTCTCAGGTGCAGAAGATACCATAGAAAACATTGACACAATAGTCAAAGAAAACACAAAATGCAAAAATTTCCTAACCCAAAACATCCAGGAAATCCAGGACACAATGAGAAGACCAAACCTTAAGATAATAGGTATAGAAGAGAGTGAAGACCTCCAACACAAAGGGCCAGTAAATATCTTCAACAAGATTATAGAAGAAAACTTCCCTAACCTAAAGAAAGAGATGCCCATGAACATACAAGAAGCCTATAGAACTCCAAATAGACTGGACCAGAAAAGAAATTCCTCCAGCCACATAATAGTCAAAACACAAAATGCACAAAACAAAGAAAGAATATTAAAAGTAGTGAGGGAAAAAGGTCAAGTAACATATAAAGGCAGACCTATCAGAATTATACCAGATTTCTCACAATAGACTATGAAAGCCAGAAGATCCTGGGTTGATGTCATACAGACCTTAAGAGAACACAAATGCCAGCCCAAGCTACTATATTCAGCAAAACTCTCAAATATCATAGATGGAGAAACCAAAGTATTCCATTACAAAACCAAATTCACACAATATACTTTCACAAATCCAGCTCTTCAAAGGATAATAAATGGGAAACTCCAACACAAGGATGGAAACTACATCCTAGAAAAAGCAAGACATTAATCTTCCAACAAAACTAAAAGAAGGTAGCCATATAAACATAATTCCAACTATAACAAAAAATAACAGGAAGCAACAATTACTTTTCCTTAATATCTATTAATATCAGTGGACTCAATTCCCCAATAAAAAGACATAGACTATCAGATTGAGTATGCAACATTTTGTTGCATACAGGTAACCTACCTCAGTGACAAAAACAGATACTACCTCAGAACAAAAGGATGGAAAACAATTTTCCAAGCCAATGGTCCCAAGAAAAAAGCTAGATTAGTCATTCTAATATAAAATAAAATTGACTTTCACTGTAAAATGATGAAAAAAAGATAAGGAGGGACACTTCATACTCATCAAAGGTATGATTTACCAAGATGAACTCTCAATTCTGAACCTCTAAACCCCAAATGCAAGGGCAACTACATTCATAAAAGAAATTTTACTAAAGCTAACTTCACACATTGCACTGCACACAATAATAGTGGAAGATTTCAACACCACACTCTCTGTAATGGACAGATCATGGAAACAGAAACTAAACAAAGACACAGTGAGACTAACAGAAGTTATACAACAGATGGATTTAGCAGATATCTATAGAACTTTTTATCTTAAAACAAAAGGATATACCTTCTTCTCAGCACCTCATGGTACCTTCTCCAAAATTGACCATATAATTGGTCAGGCCTCAACAGATACAAGAAGATTGAAATAACTCCTCATAACCTATCAGATCACCATGGACTAAGGCTGCTCCTCAATAACAACATAAACAATAGAATGCCCACAAACACCTGGAAGCTTATACTCAATGATAACTTGGTCAAGAAAGAAATAAAGAAAGAAATTAAAGACTTTCTTGAGTTTAATGAAAATGAAGCCACAACATACCCAAACTTATGGGATACAATGAAAGCAATCCTAAGAGGAAAACTGGTAGCTTTAAGTGCCTCCAAAAAGAAACTTGAGAGAGCATACACCAACAATTTGAGAGCACATCTGAAAGCTCTAGAACAAGAAGAAGCAAATTCACCCCGGAGGAGTCAAAAGCAGGAAATAATCAAACTCACCGCTGAAATCAACCAAATAGAATCAACCAAACCAGGAGCTCATTCTTTGAGAAAATCAACGAAATAGATAAACCCATAGCCAGACTAGCTAGAGTGCACAGAGACAATATCCTAATTAACAAGATCAGAAATGAAAACGGAGATATAACAGCAGACACTGAGGAAATCCAAACAATCATGAGATCCTACTACAAAAGCCAATACTCAACAAAACTGGAAAACCTGGATGAAATGGACAATTTTCTAGACAGATACCAGGTACCAACGTTAAATCAAGATCAGATCAACGATCTAAACAGTCCCATATCTGCTAATGAAACAGAAACAGTCATTAATAGTCTCCTGGCACCTTTTCTGAATCTAGACCTCTGCATTTTACTTGTCTGATGTTCATCCAAAAAAGTATGAAAGAAATCTATAATTTGAAAAGTAAGAGAGAATAGAATGTTCAGATGATTAGTTCAAATGAAATAAAAAAAAGAATTATAATGTATCAGGATTGATGTGGATGCCTAACAGACTCGAGTATTTAAACAGTCAGGCCCAGGCTAGTGTTGCTGGGCTGAGCTAGGGGAAGTGTATACCTAAGTGAAGGAGCTTTAAAAACGTATTCTGATCTAGCTAGAGGGCAGAAAACCCCAGATAGTTGAATTTTTACCAATTAGAGAGTATGCCCTGAACTGGCAAGGGTCTGAGCTGACACTGGACACCAGTGACCTATTATAGCACCTGGCAGAGATTAGACTCAAGTTTGAACAAGATGATAGCCCCAGAGGCAGACCCTATATATTCTTCCAGGAAGTCAGTTGGATTTTGTGAAAAACTTGCTGTGAGAGAAAATTCACTTTTACACAACTTTACCCTTCCTTTCCTTCATGAAAAAAAAAAGTATTCCCCGTTAGAAATTTTTATAATCTTGATATCACCTCCAAGAAGAGAGGAAAATTCAAACATACACAACACTGAGACATATATGTTCTCTTAAAACAGCTATCCTGGATGCCCATTTTCCATTTCCTACTAACCTTTTCTCACACTGCTCAGACTCATTTTTGCCTTTGGTTAATTCATTCTCCTCTCATTTGTATATTTCGGGACTTGTTTTAAAATTTTGATATTCCCTAAAATACTTGTTATTTCAATCAGTAGCTTGTTTTTGAAAGCTGCCTGTCTTATATATGTGTGTTGATGAAAATGAAGTAAATTTAAGGTTTTGTTTTTGATGTAAAATGTTTGGAAGCATCTTGAGAGTGGAAATCCAAAGGTATTCATGGGAGATATTAGAATATTAGAAGCTCTGCTCATGAAGCATCTCCAGTACGCGGCAGCACTGTCTCAGCTCGCAAGGCATTACTATCTCTGAGTCACTGTGTTCTCTGGAAGAGAATGACATCTGCAGAACGACTTTCTACCTAATTTATAAGATTATAATGAAAGATAACCAAAGCCCTTCACACTTAAGTGTGCTATTGTGTGCCTTTAGCGGGAGACATTGCCTAGCACAGCATTCAGAACATTATAGTGATGGTTTGAGGTAATGTACAAAACCCTTCATGGAAGAACTTTAGAGTGCTTTATTAACCATTGATACATAAAAAGCTTTGCATAAAGTCTGACTAAAAATTGAAGGCCAAAACTTAGTCACTTTGTGTATCGAAACAAAAATATGCTAATCCTTTTAGAAGGATTTAGAAACATATTAATTTTTACTCCATTTTTCTTTTTTAATATTTTTGGATTCTTTGAGTACTTCAGTCATATATACAATAGACTTTGATGATATTCCCCCAATCCTTCTTCCCCTAGCCACTCTTGAGTCCATCTACCTTCCCTGACACCCTTAGCTTCTTGTTCTGTTTTTTTTTTTCTCACTAAGTCCAGGGTGTGCTGACTATATATACTTATGGATGTAGAGAAAGTGGAGAATCATCTACCTATCAAAGATTATATACCCTTAGAGAAAACTGATTTTCCCAGAAGCTATCAAATGCCAATAGCCCCTCAGCTAGACTGGGTGCATGTGAGCTCTTATCCTCTCCATCCTAGAAAGTCAACTGGCTTGATTCTGTCTTGTCTTGAGCAAGAAACCACAGGTGTTATGAATTCATGAGTAAAGTGGTCCTATCAAATCCACAAAACACTCTTTCCATCTGGTCCTCCCTAAATTCTCGCTCTTATAATCTTGCTCCCTCTTTATGAGTAGCCCCTTAGATTTGGGGGGAAAAGTTATGATATAAATATCCCATTTATGGTTGCACACCACAAATATTTATCCTCTCCACTTTGACCAGTTGTGAGTTTCTGTATTAACCCATGAAAAGTTCAAATACCTCTGATGAGGTCTAAGAGTAGCATGAGTATGAAGGTTCAAAGGTAGAAATTTCCATGCCATAAAAAAAATGAATTATGAGTTACATTAATGACAATTTACCACATCAATATCATGTGTAAATTCCTGATATCTACTTATTCATATGCATACAGCTGGTTTTACAACTGAATCATTGAACCAGTGTCATAGATACTTCTTAAGAAGTATTTGTTTCCTAAAAAGAAATAAGAAGAAGCAATTGAATGCTTCAGATTTGATATATCTCTTAAGAACGTATTATTGAAAAGACAACTCCTTTGACAGTGACAATCAGTATAGCTGGTGCATCTTTCCTGCTCTGTTTTTCAGACTTTAAGCAGACCCTTGATAATTATTATTACTCCAGTTGCATGGCCTGTTTCATTCCAGGTAGTCCAGCTTTTTTATCACTACATCTCTTTGTCAGAATGAAAGCTGATAACTATATTTTACAGCCAAGTCCCTACCTTAATGTCATTTTCCTATGACAACATGACCAACCACCCTTGAAGAAGGCAGAAACATTTTAGATTCCATCTCAACCTATTACTCTACTGAAACAACAATATCAAACAAACAGAGATACTGATCTGAATTCAAAGTGAAATCACTCAGACTTATTTATAAACATAAAATATTCTCTACTTGTTAAAACCCTAATTCTGATATTGTCCATTTGAAACAACACTTAAATGTTTTTACATAAGAAAATTACAAAGATGCTTTACATAGAGCACTGTTCACTGCTATTTGGAATAGGCACTGTACATTTTTCACAAAGAAATTTCTGTCTTGGCTACATTCTTGATAATGAACCAAAATCTGACCTTAAACCATGGCCACCTTGAGTGAGGAGGGGGTAAAGCGTCCTCTGTGTACTCTGTGTGGCATGACTGTTTCGTCAAAGTAAAGAAGTGGGCTCAGCAAAGGCTCTCATCTCTCTAGCATCTTTCAGCAAGTCTCTTCATAAATATGCTTTCTAAAGTTCTCTGTCTCCACATGCCAATGCTCATCACACTCTGCAGGATCTTTTTTCCAGTATTTTGTCCCTTTGCTTCCCACGGTTTGATGAGACTTTAATCTCTAAAATGACACAGACAAGCTTTAGCTGGTTGTAGTGTTTCGCTAATAACCTAGAATTAACTGATTTGCTATGCGCGACCAGGACCAAGTTTCTAGAAGTTCCCTGTGCTGTAACTCTAGAGTTTATACCTTAAATAGATTTTTTTAGTTGGCAAACAGTTTGACTTCAATAACATGAAATTCACAAGCTGACTATATAAGAATGCAAAAGCAAGGTAGGCCTAAGGCTTAAAAAGAGTGCAAAGAGGTTTTCATAAGCACAGAAGAGGAAGATATAATAAGCAAAAAGAAATACAGAATTGGTTGCTGACTGGCAGGAGAGCTAGCTGAGGCCAAGTGGCAGAAATCTGTTCAAACTTATTTTACATTTCCTCATGTAAGTGCCTGTTACTAAGTATTCCCTATTGATGCCTATAGCATTGGATCCTCCTGAAATGTCCAGAATATTAAATGATCTTGCCTTACTCAGCCACTCAATTACACCCAATATAGCAACTCAGTAAATGTCTCCTGTGCTGGTTAGATTTTTGTCCACTTGATATAGTCATCTGGGAAAAGGGAACCTCAATTAGAAAATGACTCATCAAATTGGCCTGTAGACAAATTTGTAGGGCATTTTCTTGACTAATGGGGAGTACCCAGGCCACTGGGGGTGGTGCCATCCCTGAGCAGATGATCTTGAGGTGTATAAAAAAGCAGAATGAGTAAGCCATGGAAAGCATACCTGTAATCAACACGCTTCTTCTGCTTCAATTTCTGTCTCAAGGTTCCTATCTCAGTCCTGTCTTGGTTTTCTTGATGAATCACTGTAGCCTCTAAACCAAATAAACCCTTTCTCCCAAAACTTGTTTTTTATTATATTCTTTATTGCAGAAATAAAAAGCAAACTGGACATCTCTTTATTGATTTTTTTCTGTTATAGTTCTGACAGTTTATCATTTTTCTTCACCTTTGTGACAAGATTCTCAAAGAATGTTGATTTGATGGGTAATTATAAGCTAGGTATGCTGAACAGAGTTTAAAGTCTACAAATTATATGGAAAATATCATAAATCTATATCTAAACATAAAGAGCATAAATCTTCTATGGGTAAGAACAAAATGTGACTATGATATAGGTAGATAACAGATGGGATGAGCTTATATGGATTTCAGTGCTCACCCAGAAAGAGGAACTTTATGATCAGACTAAATAACAGGTCAGACTCAGATCCTATGTAAAACCAGAATACCATCAAGAACACAAAGTGGAATAGAAAAATTTGTGCTAACTACTCACGACATTCATTGAGTGTGCTTTGTCTTGGTCTGGGTTTAGAATGTTAATGGAGTCATCTTTCCTAGGAATTATCACAGCCTTCTTCAAGCAGATTAAATTTTGAACTTGTACCATACACAGTGATTTGAAATCTAGAATCTGAGAAATAATTATAAAAATCTATGCATACAAATGCACACTATCTTTGTGGTAGGCATATTAAGGGATATTGCCTGATTTTTTGTTTCAAAATTGAAAGTCAGTCCTCAAAGTCAGAAAGTTTGAACCATGCCACCAGTGGCTGGTGTTAACTTATTAACAGCAAACATGCTTCTATAGGTCTATACACAAAGAAGGAACATGAAAATTCTTCAAGTGAAAAGGGTCCAAGCAGAAAAAGCTAAAGCTCTCCTATAAACATTTGGGGATGCTGGATAGAGTGCTGGAGGTTCAGAGTTACAAGACCCTGAAACCAGTGCCTTTCTACCAAGTATATTCATTTCATCTTCTACCTAATCTCCCCCGTGCTTATTTGAACTTGTTTGTGTCCACCTGATGAGGAGACCTAGAAGTATCCTCTGCATGTCAATCCATACATAACAAATTGCATTCATTGACAGTCTTTTGTTTTATTTCATCTATCTGATATTTATGTTTACTGAAGAGTAAATTCCTTGAGCCAAAATTATTTTATTTCTGTGCTAATGTACTCTCTTGAGAAATATATATATGTACAGTTAGTTCATGTCACTATTGATCTCTCTGAACAAATTATAACATTCTGTTTTTCCAAAGGGAATGCAAGACCCATTTGTAATTAAGAAAGTATGAATGATGTAAAATAATAGTTTTATTTTAACACTGTATTTTGATGTGGTTTATGAGTTCTAATTATAATATTCTACTTATATAAGTCAAATGATGATATTTCCCCATCATACTTCTAGAAGAAATTATTGTGCAGTAGTTAATTTTTAATTTATTTTGTATATGCATGGTGTACATATGGACGTCACAGGATGACTTGTGCTGTTTTACTCCTACAAAGTATGTTCTGGGGATCAACTCAGCTCATCAGGCTTGGCAGCAAGCACCTTTAACAGGTGGTCTACTTCACTAGCCTTAGTTAATTTTTTTCATTTATTAAGAACTTCACGAGTGACTAGAATCTGTTTTGATCAAATTCATCCTCCCATTCCCTCCTCTCTGATGCCCTATTATACTGTGACTATCTCTTTATCCTCTAAGGTCATGTAGTGTTTCAGTAAAGTTAAAATGATTTTCTCTCATTCCTTGTATTCATAGATTGTGAGTGTTGGGAAGCATGTCAAAGGCTACCATTATATCATCGCAAATTTGGTAAGAATTCTTGTTTTTCTATTTTTACTAAGAATTGATGAAGTATCCAGGATTATGTCCTCAAATAATGCTCTAATCAAGGTCAAACTGCATTATTTACTATATTTCTGAATAAGTTATTAAAATAACTGGCATATTCTGAAAATTAAATTGGATTTGCCAGGGAGAAGTTTAATAATAATTATAATGTTTTCTATACCGTTATATCACCTGTAAAATAAAATAGTGGCTTTTTGTCTGTCTAAATAATAAATGCTAGTCTATAAATAAATATATTCTCCAGTTGTAACAAAACAAGATATATAATGGCTAATTACACAAATAATTTGAATGAGGTTAATAACTTTTAAACTATATCAGCCTTTAATATCACCTAAAGATGGGTAATAAACAACATGGAATATACTACTTGAAGGATCCAGACAAGTCTTGTAGAGTATCTAACAAGGTTTACCGAGTGTTTCTTGTTAACACACCAGATTGGGGAAATAGACTGTTTTTTATTATACTTTATTATAGAAAAGTTTCATCTTAGACCTTGAACCCCAGTGTGGCTTATCCTAGGGAAGGCAGTGATACTTCAATGGTTTTTCTATTGTTTACCATCACATATTTCTTTGTTGAGAATCTTATTCTTGAAGCAGGAAAGCAGGTAAAGGATAGGGAAGTGCCTCAGTCCTGTCACATTTCTGATGTTGAGTGTGCCATCTCATGTTTAGAAGATTCATCTTTATGTTAAACATGTCATCACATGTCCATAGAGAGAGGTCCAGTCTGATGAACTAGATTGCAGCATAGAGTTTAGACAATATAATATAACAATAGTTTATAAAGATTATCATACTGTGTTCCTTGAATACAGTAAAATGTTGCAACACAATAGATTATTATAGAAATATCAGCAAATTCGGCTCATCTTTTCTTTTTCTTCAATAGCTCCCCAGTTTAATGTGTCATCTATTTGTAAAAATATAAATATTAGAGCAAATACATTCTGTTTTTTCTAAATGACTCATAAAAGGCTATGATCCAGGGTATCTCTATTCTTGTTGACATTATATAATGTTTCTAATTAATTGTTGTACATGTCAGTTCTTACAGCTATTCTTTCTAAACAATATAATCAGTGAAGAAAATCAATGTGTTAAAGACTATCCTAAAATTAGTGGGTTACATCGGGAGCTAGAATAAATTAGACAATGCACAGTGGAAAAAATGATATTTATGGCCCACTAATGGATCTCAGCGCCATCTTTAAACAGCATGAGTGGGTGGCAGCATATTTACACTAATGTATCAATATAGGAAATGGAAAACCACTTGTTTCCTAGAAGCAAAAGCACTCACTAGAAATATCAAGCTTTTATCATGAAAAGATCAGTGACATGCACATAGCTGTGGTTTTATATACAGTATTAATATGGATTTTCTTGGCATTCATTCATGCATACAACTATTCTTCATTCTTTTAGCCAGTTCAAAACCATTTCTTAATAACTATATATATATATATAGGATTCCCAAATGCAAAATTTGGTCAGAATCCAAATAAACATTTTTATTAACATCACAACTTATGGTTAAAGACTGATTTCACTGAAATTAAAGATGAGATAGGGAACTGGAGATGTAGCTCAGTTAGGAGACAACTTGCCCAGCTTGCACAGAGCTGACTTCCATCAACAGCACCACATACACTCAAGATGTTGGTTCAGGCCTATAATTCTAGAATTCAGAGGTATAGTAAAACAGATGAAAACTGTTTTTCATCCTGGGCTACACAACAAGGTCAAGATCAGCCTAAGCTAAAAAGAGACCATGTCTTAAAATAAAATAAAAAGAAAGAATAGAAATCTTATCTATCATACTACTTTTACAGAACATTTTAACATAGGTCTTAGCAAAAGGAGTTAGGCGAAGGGGAAATAAAAGTTACCTAGATTGAGAAAGGAGGTTTTGCATATAGGAATATCATAAGGAATTTTTTAAAACAGTGGGCCAATAGACGAATTGAGCAGTTATATAGGCCTCAAAGCCAATAAATAGACATCTATTGCATTTATTATATAATAACACACTTTCTGAAATAACTTTTTAAAATTATAATTATTGAACTATGGCTGACAATTAACAAGAGACTGTTACTTCCCCTGTAACTAAAGCTGCAAACATACATTACCAGCTTGCTACATATATTCCAGATTTATTTTAGCCAAATGACTTAGTCACCATTTGAAAATCAATGCAGTAGATATAATGTAAAATCTATATTTACCAAAGGGAGAAGAAAGCCAAATAAAAATCAATATGTGGGAAATTGTACTATGAATTCATAAACGTGTGTTTTTGTCAAAATCTAGGATACCCTTTATTTAAATAAAATTAACAACCTGGATACCATGGGTTTAAACATGGTATTTTAAAATGATTAATCCTCTGACTAGGTAAGGTAGTTCTTGTCTATAATCCCAACAATTGGATTGTTGATTCAGGAGAATAGCAATTTCTAGGCCACCCTGGGCAATGAAGTTTAAGGTGAGCTTGGACAACTTAGCAAAATACTCATTTCAAAAAAATGAAGGGACAGAGAGGAATGATGAATGACACTTGTAATCCCAGCATTCATTCACTAGGCTGACTGAAGGGTTGCCATGAATTTGGGACCTGGAAATTCACAGTAAGTTCTCGGTCAGCCTAGATTGCAAAGTGAGACCCTGTCTCCAAAAATTCAAATAGGCAAGTAAGCAAACATAAAATACCTATATTAAGCAAGAAACAAAAATCTCACAGAAATCATGCTTTCTTCTTTTATTAATCATTTTATTTGTTTACATTTCAAATGATATCCACCTTCCCAGTTATGCCTCCACAAACCCTTCATTCTATCTCCCCTAGCTCCCTCCTCTTTGCATCTATGAGGATGCGCCTCCAGAATGAACTTAGCAGTCTTCTACATGCATTCTTTTATCTCAGCTTCTCATTGTTTAACTTAATGAAGGCAGTTCTTCTAAACCCTAGGATCTCCTTCCTAATGTATCATGTGTTCTATTTTTCCAAAGCAAACAACATCATATACCTACTGCTGCTTTCCATTTGTAGCCCTCTTAGCTGTTACCTCCAGTCAAGGCACTTGTCCCACCAAGTCTTAGTGAAGACTTAGTCACCTCTTTTAGGGAGTTGTCTTTAAGAAATTGGATTATCTTCTGGTTCCTTCTTGCTTCAGAAATAACACCATGTCCTAATAGTATAATTTTTTTCATTCCTCCAATTGTTCTTTAAACCTACTGTATTCTAAAAAGTTTCCAAATCCCTTTGGCACAGTTATAAATAAGGAATCAGTTCACAGCAATCTTGTTCTGACCAGGATGAGTCCTCCACTTTATTGTATGAAATGATTCTTCACCCTTACTCTGTCTCTACTGAACTTCTGCTCTTCCTGTCCTCCTCATCTTTAGTCATTGTGCTTGGATTTTTTAAAAAACTTTTATTGAGTTGTTTGGGACCTTTAAATAGATAGATGTGTTTATTTTATAGACTGTAAAATAAAGTCTGGTGTAATTTACTGAAGATCATACAGATCATTAAGTCTCAGAGACAAGTCTAAAGCTCTGATCTGTCTGATTGAAAAAATAAATAAGTTCTTAAATTAGTAGCATATCCAGGAAGCCAAGACACGCAGTGAATACCCATTTGAATATATCTACAGGCATCAGGGCCACCTGACCTTATACACATTACTCTGTTTGTATACTTACTCTTCCTTCAGCCATTGAACAATTTAATTACAACTGACAATAGCAATATAAAAACCTTGGCACAAAGTCATAATCATGTTCTTCTTTATGTTTTTAATTTTTAAAATAAATTAAATTCATATCTAAGAAAGCACCAATATCTATCATAAATAAGGATAAAATTATAGCATATTCAATATGTATAACTAAAGATTAATTTGATCCATTCTTCACACATACACACAAGTACACATATACATATAGGCAACATTCATACCTCAATCAAAAGTAAAGAAATGATATATAGAGAGTGTGTTCATCCATGTTCCATATTTAGCTTCAATGTGAGAAACAAACAATTCATCAAATATCCAGTCTGGAAGTTTTATACAATGAACTAGTTGAAAGGCTACCAACTTGCCAACATTGTCCTAATGAGCCTCCTTTTGAGCTTCCTGTGTGTTTCAAGTTTTCTGCCCTAATCTACATATGCATCAAAAGTGTCTAAATAAACCTCAACTCTTCAAGTTTTAAAAGATGATAAGGGAGAATTTTCCTCATTCTTCTTGATCTTCTAGTGATTGCACCAGTGCAGCCTTAACATGACTTTGTGTAAAGCACAGCAGAAATATTGATATGAATCAGATAAAACATAAAAAATAGACTTTTATTTATATTGATGATGTAATGAGCTTACTGATTGACAAACACCATCATTGAGATATCAGACACCTGCAATTCTGAATATTTCTCCAGCAAAGGATATTAAAAAGGATGTCAAGTTGGGAACGAACCTAGAGAGTTCACTACTTACTGTAAGTAATTTAGTCAATTTAGGAGGCCATTTCCACAAGAGGGGGAGCTTTCCTGGCTTACCCCTGCACTCAGGAACATTGTTTTGATAGTTAACCACTGACTTCCCAGTAACTGTAGAGTAACTGACTTCATTATAGTGTGGCCATATATCCCCTCCATTTCTGTGATTTTCTGTAGATTCCAACAAAAGCTAAGTGGTCACCAAAATAACTCTTGCCAAGGAAACTGGCTCACAGTCTAGATCCTATCGGTTTTTTATATAAAATTATGAGAACATAAATGAAAGGGAAATGCTGCCTATACTCAAACAAATATAGCCAAAATTAACCAAGCCACCCACCATTCATTCAAACTATAACTGACAGGCGCTTGTTATAACCAGACAAAATAATTGTTTTTCCTTTACCTTCAGTGTGCTGTTTGACAGACTTTGCATCAAATGGTGTCCCTGCAGGCTACAGTTTGCCTGTGTCTTGCAGCTGTGGCTAAAGCTCCACAGAAGGCTTAGCAGACCTTCTATTTCAGCTAAGATTGAAAGAAAACAATAATCTCATCAATTAGTAGCTAATGCAAGAGCTGAATTACTGTGGCTCTTAGAAAACAGTAAAATGATTTGTCTGCCTGTGGGTTGCCCTCTATGCTGGTAAAAGCAAGCAAATGTTCCACACTGACAGTTTAGTAGCTAGAGATTGATGGGTAGTGTGTTTCCCAGTTCTAAAACATTAATTTGTCTTGTGATGTCTGGCTTATTTCTCAATAAAGTGAGAATGTTACTGATGAGCTGTCAAAATGGCTGACACATAATAGACCCCAAATAAATATCAGTTAAGTGAACTAATTAATAATCAGTCCCAATTACTTAACATATACCCAAAGTGTTAGATACTAGGAATATTAATTATCCTTGTGTTTGGTGTGCAGGTAAATTAAGGCTAGAAAGCAACAGAGGTGAGAATCAAAGCCTGACTTTCTTTTGTGCCTTTTCTTTCCTGGTAATATTATATTAATTAATAAAATTAAAAGCATGCATTTCATAACAATATGAAGGGATACAAAGTACAAAGGCTGAACAATCTGATCAAACCTTGGCCTTATTGTATATTCATAGGTCACCTTGAAAAGATTTTTGCCTTAAACACCGATCCTTAGTTTTCTTATCTTAAAATTAATCAGATATTCCCAGTATTCAAGGGATGATTGAGCTGAATAGATAAACTGTAATATAACTAGCACAGAACATGATATATAGTGAATCCTGATATAATATAAGCCTTATTAGTTCACATACACTGACTACTCAGTAACAATTTGTCTAATCATCAGTGGAATAATATGTTTCTTCTTAGATCAACAGGGATTTAACTCAAAAGGGAATTTGTGTTAACCTACCCAATGTTGAAGAACGAGAGTATTTAATTAACTAAACTTGATGAGTTTCCTACTAATTTATAGGGTTTCAAGGATATTTCTCTTGAGAGATTTATACATGGAGGAGCAAATGTCACCGGATTCCAGTTGGTAGATTTTAATACGCCTATGGTAACCAAACTAATGGATCGCTGGAAGAAACTAGATCAAAGAGAATATCCAGGATCTGAAACACCTCCAAAGGTACTTGGTTTTGCGTATTTTTGTATATTGTGCACTATTATCTTTTTAAATTTCTAAGTTATTTTAATTTTGCTTTCATGTATGCCTGTGTGCCGTGGGTATACATTGTGCTCTCAAAAGACAGAAGAGGGTGTCAGATATACTAGAACTGGGGTTACTGGTGGTTATAAGCTACCACATGGGTACTGGGAACATAACATGGGTCCCACACAAAAGCAATAAGTGTTTTTTTTAACTGCCAAGCCAAATCTACAGACCATGTTAATAGATTTTATTTTATGATTTGTTTTTTTTTTATGCTTTCAGACACATTGTGGGATCTTCTCACTGTCCTTGCACTAAAAAATGACTGAGTACTTTAAAATGTTTGTGTAGCTAGTACAGTGAATAAAGTGCTTGCTATGAAGCATGAGAACCTGAGTTCAGATCCCCAGCACCCACATACAAATAACTAGTGCCGAAGTGTACTCCGGTAATCCTAAGTCTGGAAAGTGGAAGCCAGTGGCTCACTGGCCAGTCAATATAGCCAATCCAGGAGTGCTGGCATTCAGTGAGAGACCTTGTCCTGAACAACAAGGTGGAGAGCCGGAGAAAAAGTCTCCTGAATATATTTCTAGCCTCCAGATGTCCACAAACAGGTGTTGTTTCAATTGTTCCATTTTACCAATGAAGATGACAGTATGAAAGCCTGCTAGCTCAGAGAGGCAGAGAAACACCCAGCTGACTTTCCTCCACAGTCGACATCCCAAAGTAAAAAGCTCCTTATGCATACTTTCTCTTTAACCCCTGAAACCGAATGTCTCTCCTTTTTACTTCCTGTGTATCTCTCTATCCATCTTTCTGACTTCCTCTTCCACTGTATGGTTTGGTCCTATATATACTCCCTCCTGGTCAACTACTTGCTTGCTCTTTACTTACTGCTTTTTATTTACTTTATTTACTTATTTTATTTATTACTTTATTTATTTAATTTATTTACTCCTGTTTAGCATGTGTTAGAACTAAGTCACACCACAACTAGAAACAGATTTTTTTCCTGTAAATAAGGTAGTCTCAGGGTTCACAGTGTGATCAAATATCCTACAATTCACAGGTGAGCATAACTACAGATAAACATGACAGATATGATATATATTAATACATATGCCATACATACATACAGGCATTCAGACACCACAAAAATAATATTCGAATGTCTGCATATAGTAACAGGGATCAAAACATTCAGTTTCTTGTTGTTGTCGTCTTCTATATGAGCATTTAAAGTTTTGTATTTAAAAGTTTTATTAACCAATATTTAAATGGAGATAACTATTATTAAATTTCTACCCAAATTTAAAAAAAAAAACTTTGAAAAAGTAGTTTATGTCAAGTAGATAAATTAGAAAATTGCAGGAGATAAAAGTGTAAAGCTCTTATGCAATGCTTCTTTCAGTTGAAGAGTAAAACACTGAGTTCTTTGATAGTTGTTTAATTTTATTTATCTATATGTCTGTGTATGGGTTTGTGTATGTGAGTGTACCCAGAGTCCAGAAGAGGGTGCCAGATCCATGAAGATGTGGTTTCCAGCAGTGGTGAGCAAATGATATAGGTGCTGAGAACAAAATTCAGTCATCCATAAGAGTAACAAGTGTTTTTAATCATTGAGCCATCTTTTTGGTGTGTGTGTGTGTGTGTGTGTGTGTGTGTGTGTGTGTGTGTGTATGACGTGATAAGATATAAATGACATATATATTTTAATATGCACACATAATATTAACATATTATAATTATGTACATTAGATGAAGTTGTACATTTTCAAGAAAAGAGTTTAACAGATTTAAATCAGACACAGATTTAACATAGATTTAAGGAAGAAAGGGTCACTTAGGGAAAAAAAGGAAAACACCGAAGATATGAGTGTCAGCTTCTCAAAAGAGCTATTTGATGTACGTATGTATATTAACATATATATGTACAAATATATATTTGTGTATATACTTACATGTATATATGCTTGTGTGCCTGTGTATATAAATATATGCATACATATATATCACACATATTTATACATATGCATACATTTACATATACATAGGTATCATGAGTGTGTCATTAGCATTTGCAGAAAAGCTCACACGTTTCTATTCATGGGTGCATTTTGTCTCATCTGAAAGAATGGGTCCTAGATATCATATCAATGATGGCATTCTACTCGGACTCCAACTTAGTCTTCTTGAGCACCACATAATGAATCTTAATATTTAATCATCCCTCAACTATGCATTTCAATAGACTTTTAATATATAATTTGATATTCAGACATAGAAAAACTAAAAGCAATGAGTACAATCAGCTATTTTATTTTCTAGCTATAAGGTTTTTGTTTGTTAGGGTTTTGGTTTTAATTTTTGTTTTTGTTTTAAATTGGCTGTCAACTTCCCCTTTCAATATTTAAATTAGAGAGCTTCCTTATAAAAGCAAGGAATTTCAAAATGATGTATTTACTGGGTGTCCACTATTTGCTATTTGAATGCTTGCAAGATGTTAAGTGGATATGGTAATTGGCCTCCTGTCAGTAAAAAAGTCAGAGGTCCCATGCTTTAACCAGTTTCTAGACTTTGGCATCTCCCACCACCACACCTCCGCATAGAGTCTGACTCACACCATGGAGGTACTTTACCCTGATAAGATAAGATGTTCTGCCAAGATGGTATGTCAAATAATCTAATCTGTTGTGTGCTTCTGTAAAATTTGTTTGTTAAATCCTTATGTCATCGAATTCCTTTGATTAAAACCTGTTAATATTTTTTTCCTAATAAGAAGAGGCCTAAAATAAAAAGTGAACTCACATTGCTTTCTCAAAACCTACTTTAGGAAGTTAGTCCTATGCATAGTAAATAAATCTTGCTTAATTGGCTTTTAAAAAAAGGTCAGAGAACCATGGGATACATAAAAGATGATCATTTTAATGTCACCATTTGATGATAATCATACTATTGCTTTGGACTAATTATTGCGTTATTGTTTGTGGTTTATGCTTATAATTCTGGTTCATTGACAACTATTTATATTTAAATAGCATTTTACAATAATTTCACAAATGTAGCTACATAACATATTATAACAGAATCCACACCACACATAAAGTTTGCACAGAACCTAGCATGATTCTGGGCACCCAGAAAATATTTAATATACATGTTAACATATTTTATTGGTTATTTTCTTTATTAACATTTTTTAATGTTATCCTCTTTCTTGGTTTTCCCTCTGTGAACTCTCTATCCAATCCTCTCTTCCCCTGCTTCTATGAGGTGCTCCACGACCCACCCACACACTCCTGCCTCACTGCCCTAGAATTCCCCTATTCTAAGGCATAGAGCCTTCATAGGACCAAGGGACTCCCCTCCCATAAATGCCAGATAAGGCCATCCTCTGCTATATATGCAGGTGGAGCCATGGGTCCCTCCAAGTGTACTATTTGGTTGGTGGTTTAGTCCCTGGGAGCTCTGAGGGAGGGGGGAGTCTGGTTGGTTGATACTGTTGTTCTGTTGTTCTTCCTATAGGGTTGCAAACCCCTGCAGCTCCTTCAGTCCTTTCTCTAACTCTTCCATTGGGGACCCCATGCTCAGTCCTATGGCTGTCTGCAAGCATCACCTATATATTGGTCAGGCTCTGGAAGAGCCTCTCAAGAGACAGCTATATCTGGCACCTGTAAGCAAGCAAGCACTTCTTGACATCAGCAATAGTTGCTGGGTTTGGTGTCTGGATATGGGATGGATCCCCAGGTGGAGCAGTCTCTGGATGGCCTGTCCTACAGTCTCTGCTCCATTCTTTGTCCCTGTATTTCCTTTAGACAGGAGCAATTCTGGGTTAAAATTTTTGAGATGTGTGGGTGGCCCCATCCCTCACCTGGGGGCAGTGCCTAATCTCTGGATATGCTCCCTACAGTTTCTCTCTCCCCTTGGTTGTGTATTTCAGTTAATGTCATCCCAGTTGACATTAACTTGCTTTCCTGGCATCTGGGAATATCTGGTGGCTACCCCCAATTCCCCATCTCCCATTGCTATTCAATTTCCTCACCCTCTGTACATCTATTCCATCTCCTCCCATGCCTGATCCTACCCTCCTCCCCCCCACCACCACATCCTCCCAAGTCCCTCCCACCCTCTACCTCCTGTGATTTTGTTCCTCCTTCTAAGTAAGACTGGAGCATCCACAATTTGGTCTTTCTTCGTCTTGAGCTTTATATGTTCTTTGAGCTGTATTGTAAGTTCCAAGCTTTTTGTGTAATAACCACTTATCAGTGAGCACATACCATTCGTGTTCTTTTGTGACTGGGTTACCTCAATCAGTATAATATTTTCTAGTTCCATCCATTTGCCCGCGGCCTTCATGAAGTCATGGTTTTTAATAGCTAAGTAGTACTATATTGTGTAAATGTACTAAAATTTTTATGTCCATTCCTCTATTGGGGGACATCTGCATTGTTTCCAGCTTCTGACTATTATAAATAAGGCTGCTATGAACATAGTGGAGTAAGTATCCTTGTTACATGTTGGTTAATCTTTTGGGTATATGTCCAGGAGTGGTATAGCTGGGTCCTTAGGTAGTACTATGTCCAGTTTTTGAGGAACCACCAAACTGATATTCAGAGGGGTTGTACCAGCTTGCAGTCCCACCAACAACTGAGGAGTGGTCCTCTTTCTCCACATCCTCTTCAGCATCTGCTGTCACCTGAGTTTTTGAACTTAGCCATTCTGACTGGTATGAGGTGGAGTCTCAGGGTTGTTTTGATTTCCATTTCCCTGATGACTAAGGATGTTGAACATTTCTTTAGGTGCCACTCAGCCATTTGATATTCCTCAGTTGAGAATTCTCTGTTTAGCTCTGTACTCCATTTTTCAATTGGGTTATTTGGTTCTCTGGAGTCTAACTTCTTGAGTTCTTTGTATATATTGGATATTAGCCCTCTATTGGTTGGAAGGTTGGTAAAGATCTTTTTGCAATCTGTTGGTTGCCTTTTTGTCCTATTGATAGTGTCCTTTGCCTTACAGAAGCTTTGCAGTTTTATGAGGTCCCATTTGTCAATTGTTGATCTTCCAGCATAAGCCATTGGTGTTCTGTTCAGGAAATTTTCTCCTGTGTCCAAGTTTTAGAGGCTCTTCCCCACTTTCTCTTCTATTACTTTCAGTGTATCTGGTTTTATGTGGAGGTCCTTGATCCACTTGGACTTGAGCTTTGTACAAGGAGATAAGAATGGATAAAGTTGCATTCTTTTACATGTTGACAGCCAGTTGAACCAACACCATTTGTTGAAAATGTTGGCTCTTTCCCACTGGATGTTTTTATTAGCTTTTTTGTCAAAGGTTCAGAAACCACATGTGTGTGGGTTCATTCCTGGGTCTTCAATTCCACTAATCTACCTGCCTGTCTCTGTACCAATTCCATGGAATTTTTATCTCTTGTTCTGTAGTACAGTTTGAGGTCAGGGATGGTGATTACCTCAGATGTTCTTTTATTGTTGAGAATAGTTTTTGTTGTTCTGGGTTTTTTGTTCTTCCAAATGAATTTGCAGATTGCTCTTCCTAATTTTACACAGAATTGAGTTGGAATTTTGATGGGGATTGCATTGAATCTGTAGATTGCTTTCAGCAAGATGGACATTTTTACTATATTAATTCTGCCAATCCATTAGCATGGGAGATCTTTCCATTTTTGAAGTCTTCTTCAATTTCTTACTTCAGAGACTTGAAGTTCTTGTCATACAGATCCTTCATTTGCTTGGTTAGAGTCACACCAAGACATTTTATATTATTTGTGACTATTGTTAAGGGTGTCCTTTCCCTAATTTCTTTCTCAGTCTGTTTATCCTTTGAGTAGAGGAAAGCTACTGAATTCATTGAGTTAATTTTATATCCAGCTACTTTGCTAAAGTTGTTTATCAGCTGTAAGAGTTCTCTGGTGAAATTTTGGGGGTCACTTAAGTGTGCTATCTTATCATCTGCAAATAGTGATATTTTGATTTCTTTTCCCATTTGTATCCCTTTGACCTCCTTTAATTGTCTAATCGCTCTGGCTAGAACTTTGAGTTCTATATTGAATAGATAGGGAGAGAGTGGGCAGCCTTGTCTAGTCCCTGATTTTAGTGGGATTGCTTCAAGTTTCTCTCCATTTAGTTTGATGCTGGCTATGGTTTACTGTATATTGCTTTTACTGTGTTTAGGTGTGGGCCTTCAATTCCTGATCTTTCCGAGTCTTTTACAATGAAGAGGTGTTGAATTTTGTCAAATGATTTTTCAGTATCTAATGAGATGATCATGAAGGTTTTTATCTTTGAGTTTATTTATATAAATGGATTTTGTTGATGGATTTCCATATATTGAACTGCATCCTTTGATCCTGCATTCCTTGATCTTGGTGAATGAGCATTTTAAATGTGTTCTTTGATTTGGTATGTGAGAATTTTATTGAATATTTCTGTGTTTATATTCATAAAGGAAATTGGTCTGAAGTTCTCTTTCTTTGTTGGGGCTTTGTGTCGTTTAGGTATCAGCACACCTGTGGCTTCACAGAACAAATTTGGTAGTGTTCCTTCCTTTAATAATTTGTGGAATAGCTTGAAGAGTATTGGTATTAGGTATTCTTTGCAAGTCTGATAAAATTCTGCAAAAAATCCATATGGTCCTGAATTTTTGTTGTTGTTGTTTTGTTTTGTTTTGTTTTTTGGTTGGGAGAATTTTAATGACTGCATCTATTTTATTAAGGGTTTTGGAACAGTTTAGATGGTTTATCTGATCCTAATTTAATGTTAGTAGCTGGTATCTGTCTAGAAAATTATTCATTTCATCCAGATTTTCCAGTTTTGTTGAGTATAGGCTTTTATAATGGGATCAGAAAATTTGTTTAATTTCCTCAGTTTCTGTTGTTATGTCTGTTGTTATGTTATGATATGCTTAAATTTGGTTTTGTCATGGAATATCATGGTTTCTCCATTTATGGTAATTGAGAATTTTGCTGGTTATAGTAGCCTGAGCTGGCATTTGTATTCCCTTTGGGTCTGTATGACATCTGTCTAGGATCTTCTGGCTTTTAGAGTATCTGTTGAGAAGTCTGGTGTAATTCTGATAGGTCTGCCTTTATATGTTACTTGATATTTTTCCATTACTGCTTTTAATAATCTTTATTTGTCTTGAGCATTTGCTTTCTTTGATTATTATGTGATGAGAGAAATTTCTTTTCTGGTCCAATCTATTTAGGGTTCTGTAGGCTTCTTATGTTCATAGGCATCTGTTTCTTTAGGTTAGGGAAGTTTTCTTCTATAATTTTGTTAAAGGTATTTACTGGCATTTTGAGTTGGGAGTCTTCACTCTCTTATATACTTAGTATCCTTAGGTTTGATCTTCTCATTGTGTCCTGGATTTCCTGGATGTTTTGGGTTAGGAGCTTTTCGCACTTTGCATTTTCTTTGACTGTTTCAATGTTTTCTATGGTATGTTCTACACCTAAGATTCTCCTCTCTTGTATTCTGTTGGTGATGCTTGCATCTATGACTCCTGATCTCTTTCCTAGGTGTTCTTTATTCAAGGTTGTCTCCCTTTGTGATTTCTTTATTGTTTCTATTTCCATTTTTAGATCCTAGATGGCTTTGTTCAATTCCTTCACCTGTTTGATTGGGTTCTCCTGTATTTCTTTAAGGGATTTATGTGTTTCTTCTTTAAGGGATTCTACCTGTTTACCTTGTTCTCCTGTATTTCTTTAAGGGAGTTATTTATGTTCTTCTTAAAGTCCTCTATCATCATCATGACATATTATTTTAAATCTGAATCTCGTTTTTTAGTTGTGCTGGGGTATCCAGGACTTGCTGTGGTGGGAGAGCTGGGTTCTGATGATGCCACGTAGCCTTGGTTTCTGTTGCTTATGTTCTTGCCCTTGCCTCTTGCCATGTGGTTATCTCTTGTGCTTCCTGCCCTTGCTATCTCTGACTGAAGCCTATCCCTCTTATGGTCCTGGTTGTGTCAGAACTCCTCAGAGTCCTTGGTTTCTGCTGCTTATGTTTTTAGGCTTGCCTTTTTCCCTGGTTATCTTTGGTGTCAGCTGGTCTTATCCTTCCTGTGAGTCTGTGAGCCTATGATCTTAGGTGTGTTAGCACTCCTGGGAGACCAGCTCTCTCTGGATGGGATTGGGGTGCAGAGAGCTGTGGCACATGATCAGCTCCAGGCACAGATGTAAACTGGAAGTATCTATTCCCTGGTTGCTCCTGGGTTCCTATGTCCTGTGGGCTCTTGCGGGTCCCACTTGGGCCAGGTATTGGAGAAGAAGTGGTGGTCTCACCTATGATCTTAGGTGTTTCAGCACTCTTGGGAGACCAGCTGTCTCTGGGTGGGATTAGTATGTGGAGTGCTGTTGCCCAGGTTCAGTTTTGGGTTGCAGATGAAAACCAGAAGGATCATGTCCTGTCTGCTCCATGCTTCCTGTCACATATTACCATTTAATATATATTTTTAACCTGTGTGATTACGTTCTGCAAAGTTTACTCAATAAGTGATACAAATATTAAACCATTATTCTTAAAAGGAATGTAAGATTATTTTCTGAGAGCTTCTTGTTGTGACCTTCTGTAAATTAATCAATACTTTGTTTTATTCATTTTAGTTAACTTCTTTTTCTTCCTTAGCATTGATCTAGAGCCACTCCTCAAAGGGAATTTACTTAATACATATACTTTCCAAAAGTACCAGAGTCTTCTGACATTATGACCACTAGGCAGCAATCGATGCTATGTTTCTGACAATTTTAAGCTGTCAACATATAAAAAAGCACGAATTTGGATAAAACAGTACCTACTGAGGCACAAAAAGTATACATATTTATATCATGTGAACAGAAAAAAATGTAGTGTTTCTTTATTTAACTAAAGCTGGAAGTTTGTGTATTTGCTGAATTGAATGTTCCACTTCTCTGCATATGCCTATAGGTGCCTGAAAAGTATCAGTTAAGTATTGATTTGGAGATTGGAATTAAATGTTAATGAGTAAAGAAATTAGGGGCTGGAGAGATGCCTCAGTGGTTAAGAACACTGACTGCTTTTCTGAAGGTCCTGAGTTCAAATCCCAGCAACCACATGGTAGCTCAAAACCACCCATAATGAGATCTGATGCCCTCTTCTGGTGTGTCTGAAGACAGCTACAGTGTACTTACATAAAATAAATAAATAAATCTTTAAAAAAAAGAGAGAGAAAAAGAAATTCAAAACCAGAGTCCATAAATGGTGAGGGTTAGGTATAATTAACTGAACTATATTTCAGTTGGTTAATGTTTACCCCAAGAATCAACACAAGATCTCTGATCTTGTCACTTTCTTTCAGTAAAAGAAATACTAATTACAGATAATAATGAAATATGGGAACAAAGGTCCTTTTGATGTCATGATTCTTTGCTACCTTTCTGATGCCCCAGCTAAAGAGAACTGTTCTCTTTAGTCAGTGTCCCCAAGTATAAGTGTCAGTCACCATGTGTAGGTGTCACCTCCCAAGTCACCTTTATCTGCACTTTATCTGCACTATCCATGTATTCCAACTTCCTTCTAAAGTTCAAGTTCCACTTTCTCCATGATTTTCCTTTATGTTCTCCATGATATTAGATTCTGCTATTCTCAATCAGGACTTACCATACTTAATATTTGGCTCCTGTAAACTCCTGAAGGGACCAGACACTACCAACCTTCACATTCTCACATTTCCTAGCCAGTGGCTTCGGCAGCCAACTTGTCAGGTTGTGATTAATAGTCAACCTCACAACAGCTACAGTAAACGGTTCCTTTTTTATTTTTGTGCTTTGTGCTCTGTAACATATATTTTCTATTCTATAAACCTAGGAGTAACAGAACTTGTATTCATTTTAGTTCTTTCCTTTCAAAGTCTAATTTCCTCTACTGCTTACTGATTCTGCCTCTGTTTGTCTTCTATACCTACAAATGTTGAGAAGCAGAATTCACCTCTTCATTCTGATTGATGGGTAGGAC
Source organism: Mastomys coucha (assembly GCF_008632895.1). Lineage (NCBI taxonomy): Eukaryota > Metazoa > Chordata > Mammalia > Rodentia > Muridae > Mastomys > Mastomys coucha. The sequence goes on along the minus strand of NW_022196907.1, from coordinate 1,242,876 downwards.
AGAAAATAACTCCTGGCTAAGAGGTAGTTTTGAAGCTTCTCCCAAATGAAATGTTTATTAAATATATATTTTCTACATGTCATCTGAATTCTGGTTGTCCATAAATACACTTTCCTACACAGTACTACAATAAGGCACATGAGAAAGAATTGGAGCTTTTGACAAGGTAGAGCCAGTTTAAACTCCAAGCTTCTGTCAGGTTTCCTGGCCTATTAAATTTCAGGCCTTTGTTTCTCCAGCTGGCTTTGTTTGCTTTGCACTGCACCCCACTGTGCGACACCATTTCCTTTTACTACAGGGAAGTAAATTTGTCTGCTTTTTTACCATCTCCCCTCGGCTTCATTCTCCCTGCTTGGAAAAAAAAGGCCAATTTTTTTTTCTTTTTTATGTCTTGATCCTGACACACCAGCAGTACATTTTATCATTTTTCCATTAGGTCTTTGGAAAAATGTCTTTATTTCTCTTTTTTATTGTTTTGCCTTGGAAGAAGATGACTTTGGAGGCTTTTTGTACTCAGAGACATGTTGGGCCGAACAAGAGAGAAGGCACATTAATGTTTAGCATAGCACTTTGCTTCTTTTCCCTCAGTTACTCCATCCTAACTAAGAGGGCACAGGCCTTGGCTTATGGCTGTGATATTGTATCCTGGATGCTCTTACTTTACATGATCCTTATACATCCTTTTAATACAAGATTCATGTTCAGTTTCTCTACAACTTAACAGTGCTTTCTTGGAATTCATGTAGTTTTAGTTTTTCTCTTCCTTGAAATGCTAACTCTTCAGTGTACTAATCATATTGTCTCTGTTTAGTTTCTACATTCACAATTGAAAATGGATTTTCTTCACTTACAGGCAAAAAACCCAAGAAGTTTATCCTCTGATTCACATGGTACAAACCTGTCCCTGATGCAGATGTAGAAAGTGTTAATTATATAGAATTTCTGAAGCAGATAATGCAGTTATTGTCATGACTAGTAATTGATGAATACTATGTCCTATCACCCATGTATTTAGTAAGTCTCTAATCAAACGTCACCAATATTTACCCCAAGTCACATTTTCCTATTCATCTTCCCTTACATCCTGCTTTACACTAATAATCTTGCCCAGGGGGATCACTCTTTTCTCAAAGAGATGCATGGATGATCATCAGAACACAGATGGCTTACACTTTGTACACCTACACTGATACTGGGATGGGAAGTTAAAGCAAAGGTTAGTCCATCAGATTGAGCACTCTCATTGGATGATAGGTGCAAACCCTGTTGAAGTTGAGTAAAATAGTTGTTATTCCTGGCATTACATTTCTCAATAACAACACACAATTTCTCTAGGAGAATAAACATAGACTTTCTTAAAGGCTTATAGGAGAAAAATTCTATTTTCAAGTGACACTTGTACCTGGTACTTTTTTGATAGTCTATGGTTGTATCATATGTTTAATGTTTAAATGATGTGACAAAATGAAACAATTTCAATGAGTGCAAAAGAAATCTCTGAGAACACTGCTAGGCATTTGGGGAGGAAAAAAAAAACAGCCCTCCAGGAGCTAAGCCACTGCAATGCAGGATGTAGCAACACAGACTAGTATCCATCCTCTACCTGTTTATACTGAAATACAACATAAAGTCCCAACCTGAGGCCTTTCTTCCAGATGATACAAAATTGTGCTTCAGGGTGGATTTTCTCCTTTAAAATTAGAGCAATAAGATGTGGCATACAGTCTTTGTGTTAAAGCAGGACAAGACATTTCCAATGTCATCAATAATTAATTATTAGTACCATGTTAGCTCTTGAGAAAGATGGAGTTTCTGTCATAAGCCCACAGAGGTCCAAGATTTCTCATTGTGCTAGAGTTTAACATTTCTCTTTCTACACCCTTTAACTTGCTCAGTACACCTCTGCTCTAACTTATGATGGTGTCCTGGTGATGGCTGAAACTTTCCGAAGTCTCAGAAGACAGAAAATTGATATTTCAAGGAGAGGAAATGCTGGAGATTGTCTGGCAAACCCTGCTGCTCCCTGGGGCCAGGGAATTGATATGGAGAGAACACTGAAGCAGGTAACTCATAATTTCGCTTTATTTTATGATCATCTGTAAGAATGTTATGTTAAAAACAGACTAATCCATCTGAGTATTAATGTCTATTATAATATCCATGCTAATATATCAAGTATTTAACAGTGTCAAACATTTTAGTTAGAACTGTAGTGGTTATTCCTTATATACATGTGTAGTCAAAATAACACAACAGATCCATAAAAGTCTAAAAGAGTGAAGTTGCTCAGTATAGATACACTTGGTTAGTAAGAGCACAGTGTTCTATAAAATCAGTCAAGGACCCAGCCTGGAAGAACAGCTGCCATTTTAAATGAAGGTTGTTGTAGGAAAGTTTTGGAATGACAACTGAATGCTTCTTTTCAATAATGGTTCTAATATCTGCTTACAACTTACATCAGGAAGGGTCATTACTCTTATCCATAAGAAGTACAGGGAATATAAACCTAACTTGTCAAAGAAGGAGGAGAAATATTTGGTAGAGCTAAGTACTGCTTTAATGCATCTTTGACTTTGGATTAAATGATTAATTTTATTCTGTTATATGCATACAAATATATTTTACATAACTAGTGTTCCATAAAGTTATTAATTTCTCTGAAATGTGGTGAATTCAAGGTATAAGTAAAATGAATGGGGGTCAAAAGGTAATTTGGAATCCAATGTGCCTGGATATTTCAAATTATGTATTTTTAGTTTTTCATATGTTAATTAAACATTAGTGAGAAGAATATGATCTGCCATAGGAACCCTAGGTACATAATCTGATGTAAGAAGATATTTGAAAACTGAAGATTGAAGATGGACTCTAAGCAAATAAAATTTTTGTTTTATAAAGGATATTTTAATATTGGGAAAGAATTATGTTAGTTAAAATGAAACTTTGTAATACAAAAGAACTCATCTTCTAGGTATAGAGCAAAATAACTCTTAATATCCTTTCATATCCCTTCTCAGGGCTCCATCTCAGTAGATCAAGCATCCAATGACATTCCAGAGAGCTGATTGTAACTTTTAATTATATAGCCTTTTGTGGTCCTTAGACTAGCAGTGAAAGATTGCCTTAAGTGAGCTCCTAATGAGTATATATGTGTTTTCTTTTGCCTTCACAGGTTCGAATTCAAGGACTGACTGGGAATGTTCAATTTGACCACTATGGACGTAGAGTTAATTACACAATGGATGTGTTTGAATTAAAAAGCACAGGACCTCGAAAGGTGAGCTGCAACTGAACTGAAAAATAAAAATTCTTTTCTTATTTTCACATGACTTTCTTAAAGGCTTATAGGAGAAAAATTCTATTTTTAAGTGACTCTCGTACCTGGTACTTTTTTGATAGTCTATGGTTGTATCATATGTTTAATGTTTAAATGATGTGACAAAATGAAACAATTAATTTGTCATTATACCCTGTAATTCACAATGGGAGCAATGTGGCAAGGGGAACTTGGTGAAAAAATTTTGGAAACAAAATGTATTGCACAGGAATGAACACAATGCAGTAAGTATGTCCATGTTTGATCTATGACTCATTAGAGAGAATACAAAGGGATCATGCTAAAGAATTGGTGTACTTTAAACAGATTGTTGGTTCTCTCACTAATCAGGCAAATTAAATTGAGCAAAGGAAAGTAAATGGAAAATAAAATGAAGACAATAATTACTGGGCTAAGGAAGGAGAGCAACCCTGATTTCAGGAAAGTGCTAGCTCAAGGATTTTATACTTGAATATTTTAGCCTTGTTTCTGTTACTATGATAAAATACCCTGACAATAAGACACTTAAAGGAAAATTGGTTTATTTCTTCTTAGAATTACAGGTTACAGTTTATCACTAACCACAAGTACAGGCAGGAACCTGAAACAGGTCACATGATAACCACAGTCAAGAAAGACAAATATATGGATGCTGTTTGCTTGCAAGTATACTCAGTTCAACTGCCCCACTCTTACATAGTTCAGAGCCCCTTGCTATGAAATAGAGCTGCCATTAAAGAACTCATTCTTCTCATATCAATTAAGACAATCCTGATCTAGATAATCCCTCACTGAGAATCTCTGCCCCAGTGATTCTGGTTGTAGCAGGTTGACAATTAAAGCTAACCATTGCAGAAAAGATGTTCTAGAGATCTCAGATGTGAGCTTTCTTATATGTCCTTCTAGCATTCCCAATGAAATCTGCCAGAACTGCCTAATCTTTTCCTCTCAAGACCACTTTTTACCTGAAATATTTATATGTGCATCCAGGTATATAAAGTAGACCAACATTACAGATTATAACTCACAAAGTAATTTATACTTAGAATAATTTTAACATAGCTATAATTTCATCATTTATCTATACTAATAAGATGGATGTGCTGGACTATTTTTACATGAAAAAATTACATCTAGTCTGAAAGTGATAACACCTTTTTCCTTACATTGATTAATGTTTTTGATTTTGTGCATGTGAATGCTAAGAATACTGGATCGCATAACTAACCAGTACAAAATGGCAGAAGTATATTTTAAGGATAGGATGTCTATGTTTTAAAACATTACAGAAATTGTTGGAAATCTTACCCTAATCTTGGGTTCAAATTCATCCAACAATTTTTGTGAAAATCAATGAGCGGATTAATCCAAAACATTGAAAATCATGCCATATATCATCTAGGAATGGTAGATCATGCCCACAATCCTAGCACTTTGGAGGCAGCATCATCAGGGTTAGAGAGCATCCTCAATGATGCAAGAAGTTAGAAGTCAGTCTAAGGACATGCAACACTATTATAAAATCTATCTATATAAAAAACGAATATATAAATAAATAAACAAATCATTCTAACACAAAATAGCAGATATTCTAAATTGATGTCTTCAAGCTGTGGAATGATGGTAGAAAAATAGTGTTTGCTATCCAGGATTAAGTTATTATATTTCCATAAGATCAAAAACCATTGTATGTATGGGAAGGGTACTTACTTCAGTGAGTAGCACAGAGTATTCTTAAATGTGTGCCAAGGTTTTTCAGGGGGCGTGCATTGATATCACATGGCATTACAGTTTGTTGTACAGGTATTCGTATTAAGTATTTCAAAACCAAGACTTCAGTGAAGTCACATGATGCAACATAAACAGGTGCTTCCAGCAAAACCTCAATTCACTATAAATTTTATCATTGAAGAATCAGAAACTCTGACTTCTTTTAACCCCTGTGTTCACTTATACTAGTAAGCCACTGCTTAGGAAGCTGAGTTAAGCCAGGCATGACGCATGCTTTTGACCCTTGGATTGGAAGCAGACATGTAGATCTCTAGGATCTATCCCATGCCCCCTCCTCCTGCTTCTATGAGGGTGCCCCTGACTGACCCACCTGCTCCTTCCTCCCTGCCCTGGCATTCTCCTACACTGGGGCATCAAGCCTTCACAGGACCAAGGGCCTCTTCCAATGTTGCCTGACAAGGCCATCCGCTGCTGCATATGCAGAAGGAGCTATGGGTCCCTCCAAGTAAATTGGTAGTTGGTGTTTTCGTCCATAGGAGCTCTGGGGAATCTGGTTGGTTGATATTATTGTTCTTCCTATGGGGTTGCAAACCCCTTTCAGCTCCTACAGCCCTTTCTCTAACGTCTCCATTTAGGACCCTGTGCTCAGTCCAATGCTTAGCTGTGAGCATTCACCTCTGTAATTGACAGGCTCGGGAAAAGCCTCTCAAGAGACAGCTATTTCTGGCTCCTGTAAGCAAGCACTTCTTGGCATCAGCAATAGTTTCTGGGTTATGTGACTGTATATGGGATGGATGCACAGGTGGAGCAGTCTCTGTATGCCCTTTCCTTCAGTGTCTGCTCCACACTGTCTCCATGTCTCCTGCTGTGAGTATTTTGTTCCCCATTCTAAGGACTGAAGCATCCACACTTTGGTCTTCCTTCTTCTTGAGCTTCATGTGGTCTGTGAGTTGTATCTTCGGTATTCTGAGCTTTTGAGCTAATATTCACTTATCAGTGAGTGTACGTTCTTTTGTGATTGTGTTACCTCACTAAGGATGATATTTTCTAGTTCCATCCATTTGCCAGCAAACTTCATGAAGTCATTGTTTTTAATTGCTGAATAGTTCTCAATTGTATAAATGTACCACATTTTCTGTATCCATTCCTCTGTTGAAGGACATCTGGATTGTTTCCACCGTCTGGCTATTATAAATAAGGCTGCTATGAACATAGTGGAGCATGTGTCCTTGTTATTTCTTGGAGCATCTTTTGGGTATATGCCCAGGAGTGATATAGCTAGGTCCTCAGGTAGTACTATGTCCAGTTTTCTGAGAAGCCACCAAACTGATTTCCACAGTGGTTGTACCAGCTTACAATCCCAGCAACAATGGAGGAGTGTTCCTCTTTCTGCACATCCTTGCCAGCAACTGCTGTCACCTGAATTTTTTATCTTAGCCCTTCTGACTGGTGTGAGGTGGAATCTCAGGGTTGTTTTGATTTGCATTTCCTTGATGACTAAGCATGTTAAGCATTTCTTTAGGTGCTTCTTGGCCATTTGATATTCCTCAGTTGAGAATTCTTTGGTTAGCTTTGTACACCATTTTTTTTTTTTTTTTTTTTTTTTTT
>NW_022196907.1:1230583-1236167 GCF_008632895.1 Mastomys coucha | reverse complement strand
CGAACTCAGAAATCCACCTGCCTCTGCCTCCCAAGTGCTGGGATTAAAGGCATGTGCCACCACCGTCCAGCTCAGTACACCATTATTAATAGAGTTATTTGATTCTCTGGAGTCTAACTTCTTGAATTCTATCTATATAGAATATATATATTGCAATTTTATGAAGTCCCATTTGTCTATCTTGGCACATAAGCCATTGGTGTTCTGTTCAGGAAGTTTTCCCCTGTGCTCATGTGTTCGAGGCTCTTCCATACTTCCTCTTCTCTAAGATTCAGTGTATCTGGTTTTGTGTGGAGGTCCTTGATCTACTTGGAATTGAGCTTTCTACAAGGAGATAAGAATGTATTGAATTGCATTCTTTAACATGCTGACCACCATTTGAACCAACACCATTTGTTGAAAATGCTGTCTTTTCCACTGGATGGTTTCAAATTCTTTGTCAAAGATTCAGTTACCATAGGTGTGAAGATTCATCTACCTGTCTGTCTCTGTACCAATACCATTCCGTTCTTTTATTGTTAAGAATAGTTTTTGCTATCCAGAGTTTTTTGTTATTCTGAATGAATTTACAAATTGCTCTTTCTAATTCTATGAAGAATTGAGTTGGAATTTTGATAGGGATTGCATTGAATCTGTAGATTGCTTTCAGCAAGATGGCCATTTTTACTATATTAATCCTACCAATCCATGAGCATGGGAGATCTTTCTGTCTTCTGAGATCTTCTTCCATTTCTTTCTTCAGAGTCTTGAAGTTCTTGTTATACATCTTTCAGTTATTTGGTTAGAGTCACACCAAGATATTTTATAATATTTGTGACTATTGTTAAGAGTGTCCTTTCCCTAATTTCTTTCTCAGTCAGTTTATCCTTTGAGTAGAGAAAGGCAACTGATTTGCTTGAGTTAACTTTACATCCAGCCACATTGCTGAAGTTGTTTATCAGCTGTAGGAGTTCTTTGGTGGGATTTTGGGAGTCACTTAAGTATACTATCATATCATATGCAAATAATGATATTTTTACTTCTTCCTTTGCAGTTTGTATCCCTTTGCCCTTACTTTAGTTGTCTAGTTGCTCTGGCTAGGATTTTGAGTACTATACTGAATAGGTAGGGAGAGAGTAGCAGACTTGTCTAATCCCTGATTTTAGAGGGACTGCTTCAAGTCTCCCTCCATCTAGTTTGATGATGGCTACAGGTTTGTTGTTTACTGTTTTTACTATGTTTAGGTGTGGACCTTGGTTTCCTCATCTTTCCAAGACTTTTACCACGAAGGGGTGTTGAATTTTGTCAAATACCTTTTCAACATCCATCTAATGAGATTATCATGTTTTTTTTTCTTTGTGTTTATTTATATATTGGAATATGTTGTTGGATTTCCATATATTGAACCATCCCTGCATATCTGGGATGAAGCATACTTGAACATGATGAATGGTCATTTTGATGTGTTCTTGGATTCGGTTTGTAAGAATTTTATTGAGTATTTTTGCATTGATATTCACAAGGGAAATTGGTCTGAAGTGCTCTTTCTTTGTTGAGTCTTTGTGTGGTTTAGGTATAAGCATAATTGTGGCTTCAGAGAATGAATTGGGTAGTGTTCCTGCTGTTTCTCTTTTGTGGAATAGTTTGAAGAGTATTGGTATTAGATCTTCTTTGAAGATCTGATAGAGTTCTGCACAAACCCACCTGGTTCTGGGTTTTTGTTTTGTTTTGTTTTGTTTTGGGGGTTTGGGATAATTTTGATGACTACTTCTATTTCTTTAGGGGTTATGGGAATGTTTAGATGGTTTATCTGATCCTGATTTAACTTTGGTATTTGTTACCTATCTAGAAAATTGTCCAATTCATCCAGATTTTCCAGTTTTATTGAAGATAAGCTTTTGCAGTGAGATCTGATGACTTTTTGAATTTCCTGAGTTCCTGTTATTATGTATCCCATTTCATTTCTTATTTTGCTAATTTGGATATTGTCTCTGTGCCCTCTGGTTAGTCTGGCTAAGGGATTATCTATCTTGTTGATTTTCTCAAAGAACCATCTCTAGTTTTGTTGATTCTTTTTGTATCTACTTGGCTGATTTCAGCTCTGAGTTTGATTATTCCTTGCCATCTATTCCTCTTGGCTGTATGTGTTTCTTTTTGTTCTAGAGCTTTCAGGTGTGCTGTTAAGCTACTAGTGTATGCTCTCTCCAGTTTCTTTTTGGATGCACTCAAAGCTATGAGTTTTCCTCTTAGCACTACTTTCTTTGTGTCCCATAAGAGTGGGTATGATGTGCCTTCATTTTCATTAAATTCTAAAAAGTCTTTAGTTGCTTTATTTCTTCCTTGACCAAGTTATGAGTGAATAGAGAGTTGTACAGCTTTCATATATATGTGGACTTTCTGTTGTTTTGTTGTTTTTAAAGACCAGCTTTAATCCATGGTGATCTGATAGGATGCATGGGATTATTTCAGACTTCTTATATGTGTTGAGGCCTGTTTTGTGACCAATTATATGGTCAGTTTGGAAGAAGGCAACATGAGGTGCTGAGAAGAAGGTATGTTCTTTTGTTTTAGCATGAAATGTTCTATAGATATCTGTTAAATCCATTTGGTTCATAACTTCTGATAGTTTCAATGTGTCTCTGTTTAGTTTTTGTCTACATGATCTGTCCATTGATGAGAGTGGTGTGTTGAAGTCTTCCACTATTATTGTGTGATGTTCAATGTGTGCTTTGATCTTTCATAAAGTTTCTTTTATGAATGTGGGTGCCCTTTCATTTGGAGCATAAATGTTCAGAATTGAGAGTTCATCTTGGTAGATTTCTCATTTTACAAATCTGGTGTCCTTCCTTATCTTTTTTTGATAACTTTTGATTGAAAGATGATTTTATTCAATATTAGAGAGCTACTCCAACTTGTTTCTTGGGATCATTTGCTTGTAAATTTTTTCCAGCCTTTTCCTCTGAGGTAGTGTCTATTTTTGTCACTGAGGTGCATTTGCTGTATGCAGCAAAAATCTGGGTCCTGTTTATGTATCTAGTCTATTAGTCTATGTCTTTTTATTAGGGAATTAAGTCCATTGATATTAAGAGATACTAAGGAAAACTGATTTGCTTCCTGTTATTTTTGTTGTTAGGGGTTGAATTAGGTTTGTGTGGCTATCTTCATTTAGGTTTATTGAAAGAAGATAACTTTCTTGCTTTTTCTAGGGTATAGTTTCCCTCCTTGTGTTGGAGTTTTCCATCTATTGTCCTTTGTAGGGCTGGATTAATGGAAAGACATGTAAATTTGGTTTTGTCATGGAATATCTTGTTTTCCCCATCTATGGAAGTTTTCTTCTATAATTTTGTTGAAGATATTTACTGGCCCTTTAAGTTGACAACCTTCACTCTCTTCTATTCCTATTATCCTTAGAGTTGATCTCCTCATTGTGTCCTGGATTTCCTGGATGTTTTGGGTTAGGAGCTTTTTACATTTTGTGTTTTCTTTGATTGTTGTGTTGATGTTTTCTATGGTATCTTCTGCATCTAAGATTCTCTCTTCTATCTCTTGTATTCTGTTGGTGATGCTTTCATCTATGACTCCTGATCTCTTTCCTAAGTTTTCTATCTCCAGGGTTGTCTCCCTTTGAGATTTCTTTATTGTTTCTATTTCCATTTTTTGATCCCGTATGGTTTTGTTCAATTCCTTCATCTGTTTGGTCATGTTTTCCTTCAATTCTTTAAGGGTTTTTGTGTTTTCTCTTTAAAGGCTTCACATATTTACCTGTGTTGTACTGTATTTCTTTAAGGGAGTTATTTATTTCCTTCTTAAAGTCCTTTATCATCATGACATGTGATTTTAAATCAGATTCTTCCTTTTTAGGTATGTTGGGGTATCCAGGGCTTGTTGTGGTAGAACTAGGTTCTTATGATGTCAAGTAACATTGGTTTCTGTTGCTTATGTTCTTCTGCTTGCCTCTGGCCATCTGGTTATTTCTAGTGTTACCTGCCCTTGCTATCTCTCTGAAACCTGTCCCTCTTTTGGTCCTAGTTGTGTCAGAACTCCTCTCTGTGATCCTGTGATTCTGGCATCCTCTGATCCTGAGATCCTGGATGTGTCAGAGCTCCTGGGAGTCAAGCTGCCTCTGGGATCTTGATATCTTAGTGTGACCAATATCCTGATATCCTGTGTGTCAGAGCTCCTGGGAGTCAAGCTTTCTCTGGGTATTGAAAGTGTGAAAAGGGAGCCAGTGCTCTGTGTTTGCTCCAGGCACAGGTGCAAATTGAAAGGAACCCATGTCTCTGGCTAGGCAGGAATTTGTGTTTTCCTTGTTCCTGTAGGGGTCCTAGTGTTGGGAAAAAATATTGTGGCCTCAACTTTGATCTTGTGTGTGTCAGAGCTCTAGTGCTCCTGGGTATGTCCGATCTCCTGGGAATTGAGCTTCCTTTGTGATCCTGTGATACTGGGTGTTTCAGAGCACCTGGGAGTAAAGCCCCTTCTGGGTGTTGTTAGAATTGGTTCAGAGCCAGCACCCCATGTCTGCTCTGGGTGCAGGTTCAAATTGGAAAAAGCCTGTGCTACTGGCTGGGTGGGGGTTCCATGGATCCCAATTAGTCCCAGTGTTGGGGCAGATGTTTTACCCTCCTCACCTGTGATCCTGGGCATGTTAGAGCACCGGGGAGTTAAGATTCTTCTAGGTGTTGTGGTACCTGGTGCAGAGCCAGCGCCCAAGGTGTGCCCAGGATCAATACCTAGGATTCTTTTTTTTTTTTTTTTTTTTTTTTTGAAATCCAAAGTCATCTTTAATTACATAGGAGGTCTCAGAACTGGCTGTGCTACACAAACCCTGTCTCAAAAAGGAAAAAAAAAATCCTATGCATCTTTTCTGTAGGATTGTCTAGTATGTCAAGAAAAGAGTTGTTAAAATTAGCTTCTAAAGTCTATTTTTTAAGACTTGGTTGTTTTAGAAATACTTGAAATAATATTATATCTACAATTTTTTGGAATCCCTTCTTTGCACCAAGCATCAGACATGATGCTTTATATGATACAATCTTCATAGCCAAAATATCGCTTCAATTTTACTGTGTTTATTTCTCTGAAATGAGAAAATTATGTTTTAATAAGGGATAATTATGAATCTTGTAGGAAAAAAAATATTAAATTGTGTCTAACCCTAGAACTTCCAATACCATGCACTGTCTGAACAAACCAGGATTGAAGAATTTTGTTTTAGGAAAGCTATGATATGCATTCTACTTGAACATTAAAGAAAAGGCATATGACATTATAAAAAGGAAAAAAAGGCACTCACAGATGGGGGAAAATATCACCAAGGCAGGCTGTAGGGAAGCGAAGATGTGAATTTAAAATTAGCTGTAGAGTTAGAAATTAGATAAATAGACATAACAGAGGCAGCAATGGTGGGAAAATCTTGGCAGCAGGACAGTGAGGGCATGTATGGAAGTAGCAATGGCTTTCCCAATGTTTTGTGCTCATCTATCACATTAGTGTACATCTGAAGTTTTATGTGTGTGTGTGTATGTTTGTGTGTGTGTGTGAGAGAGAGAGAGACAGACAAAGAGACAGAGAGAGAGAGAGAGAGAGAGAGAGGGGGGGAGAGAGG
>NW_022196907.1:1213263-1230391 GCF_008632895.1 Mastomys coucha | reverse complement strand
GGGGGAGGGAGAGGGAGAGGGAGGAGGGAGAGGAGTGCTGCTGCACAACACAGCTCTTGCTTGCTGGGGTCAAGGAAGCATCACCTTGCTTGCAGTCTTCCAGCTGATACATAGGACATTTTGGGTCAACCAAATGAGAGAATTGGGTGACATCTTATGAGCCAAATTAGCAGGCTTATTGACTAAAGGAAGGAGACATAATTCCCAAGAAGAAATACCTGGGCTCCACTCTCCTAGAAAATTGCCAGCCTGACTATGGAGACCATGCAGTTGACCATGCAGAGCTAGTCAACTGAGCAGAAACTTTTTTAAATGCAAAAGATGATCTATCTTACAAAACAGTGACTATGGCTAAACAAATAAATGGCTCTTAATAAAATTGAAAAGAACAGGAAGAGGAAACAGGTGGGCTATTTATACTACCGAATCTTTTTATGGACTGTTCAAACACAATGGCATCAAGAACTATGAACTCTCAAAGAGAAAGGAGAAATTAAATTAGAAGAGTGATGCACAAACATCTTCACATGCAGCTAACATCCATCCAAGATCCTTAAAAGAGAAATGAAGTGTAAAATGATGTAGGCTCATCTATCTTTGTGTCGAATATTAAATTTAAAAATGAACTAGCTAGAGTGAAAAACACTGGCCTGGTGAGACTAGGCAGTGTATCTGAAAAATGAGCAATCATTCTTGTAAACTGAATTCTTGCCAGTAAGGGAGCATGCTTTGAGCATAGGTCAGAGAGACAACCAATTATTTGTCTGGCTTCCATAACCTGAACCCTGATTCAGCCTCTCATTAAGTCAAACCCTCATGTTTTCTGAACCAGACCCGCCCTAGACAACTGGAATCTTCTTATAACGGGCTTAGCACCCCAGGCTCCAGAGGCTGTTCTCCAGAGCTATGATTGCATGGGTTCATGAAATTATAGTGCTAAAAGTTTATTTATTGAGATTAGGTTATATGCTGGATACTGTCATTGAAAACTAGTATTTGAGGAGGAAGTGTTTTGCTACGGGGTCCTGGGCTGGGGCAGACAGCGTGCGGGATGGAGGCGACTTTGGAGCAGCATTTGGAGGACACAATGAAGAATCCATCCATTGTTGGAGTCCTATGCACAGATTCACAAGGACTTAATCTGGGCTGCCGTGGTACCCTGTCCGATGAGCATGCTGGAGTGATATCTGTTCTAGCCCAGCAGGCAGCAAAGCTAACCTCTGACCCCACCGACATCCCTGTGGTATGTTTAGAATCAGATAATGGGAACATTATGATCCAGAAACACGATGGCATCACAGTGGCTATGCACAAAATGGCCTCTTGACGTCTGATGCCACGTCTGCCATGGCCTTTCACCAGGATTCAGTCATGCCTGTCCAGTTCACTTATAAAACTATTAAAGACCCAGAAATCAGGCCATTCACTTAATGTCCAATGTGGACTTCCTTATTTATATGACAGCCAGTTACCAAGATGTCAGAGAGGAGCATATGTGGCCTTGTTTGGGCTTTTGTCACTCTGCTTTTTGGTGACAGTCACTGTAGTCCAGGATCACACCGCATCGCGGCCTAGAACTATGTAGGCCAGGCTGACTTCAAATTTATGGTCTTCCTGCTTCAAACTCCGACATCCTGGGATTGTCACTAAGATCTAGGTCCCTTTGTATATATAAATTTATTGTGGTCAGTAAACCTGTTCTCAGGAAAAAAAAAAAAGAAAAAAGAAAACTAGTATTTGTTCCCACATGTAATTCTCATGACATGTCCTCTAGAAATGAATGTACATGGACAATTGAAAGTATCTATTTATATGTACCATAATTTTTAATTAAAATTATTGCTTTACCTATGCTTTTTGAGTTATGGATATACCACTTGTGAACAATTACCTCTGTTTAGCAATATTAATTCTTCGCTTGAATTTGCTCTTAGATACTAATATGGGAGGTAAGACACTTGACAGAGCAAAAAATCCCTATAAGCCACAGTAGATCAAACATTGAATGCAGATATATGAACAAGTACACAGATTTTCACTGGGAATCTGAGCTTTTTGAACGTTATTAATAAGGCCTAGCAAACATAAAATGAGCACTCACTTTTGGAAGCCTTTCAATATACAAGCAATAATGTAAGGAGTTGGTAACATACAGGCTTCAGTGCCCAGAGCCAGCTCTGGCAGGGTCTTCTTTCTTGTCAGTATTTCTTGAGGCAGCAGAGGAGGAAGAGTGTCAGTGAAGGGTAAGACTTTTGTCTTACAAGATATTTAGGGGCACTTCATAATAAGTAAAAGTTTACTCATCTAAGTTACTTTGCTACTGTGGCTGACCTGCCTTCTGTGTTCCCCTAAGCTCAAAAAACTGCAGTCTCAGCAACTTAGCACCTCATCCTAAAACAGCAAGGGCTTAAGTAAATAGCCTTTGTTCTATCTCTGCAGGAATTGCAGGGTCCTAACTTTCAGCATGCTAGTCAGAAGTCACAGTAAGAAAAGGCAGCATTGTGAAAAGTGATTATAGCATTTATTACTAAGTTGTAAAAAATTTCCAATAAAAGCTATTTAAGAAAAGGGGGTAAAGTGGAAAGAAACATGGGAGACTGACAGAGTTCTCATTGCAGTTTTGATTATCAGAAAAAGACCTAATAGCATTCCCACTATAGAAGAGCTCAACATCACTGATATAAGTTTAAGGATTCTTATAGGATCATCATTAAGAATTAAGAAGTCATTTATTTATCTATATAGCATCACTACAGGACAGTAGTAAATCTACACAGATCTGCAGAAATCTGTTCAAAAGATGTGGGCAAATGCCTAGTAATTGTTATACATGTTTAATAATAACAGGAAAAGCATATTAATAGCAGGAACCTTTCCTAAAATGATTTATTCCTTCATCTTGTCTATCAGAGCTTCATCATAGTTATAATCTAAAGCAAAATCGTATCTGGAAGATCACTTGCTAGTTAGTTGCTTGTCCTATGACACCTTCTGACACTTGAATTCTAAATCCTCACCTTACTAATCTTGGGCAATTTGTTTCACTTCTGCAAAGGATCTTCTTATCAAAAACATGCACAATAACAGCAACAAACTCAACAGCACTGTGCATACAAACTTTAGAAGGCATAGAATAACATAGCACAGAGAAATCTACACAACAGCAGCATTGTGTGCCCAGTAGCCATCATTATCCTCCAATGGTCGAATCCAATTGGTGCATCCTCAATTTCCAGTAATATTCTCTTTTTATAGTATCTTGTAAGGTACCCACTTCTTGATTTATTTTATGGAGAAGTATTTGATTTACAAATGAGAAAATATTATAACTGCTAGGGTGTAAATGGCTATGATGTGTGCACACTATTGTGTACAGGTAATGAAGACCTTGGGTGTTCTGCTTTGTCACTCCCCACTCATTCCCTTTAGACCATTCTTCCTCAAAACCTGGAGCTAAATCAATAACTAACAAGCCCCAGTAATCCTCCTGCGTCACTTCTCCCTCACAGCAGGGTTATGGTCACATACACAGCTATCCAATGCCTTTTACATGGGTGCTAGGAATAGGAATTTAGGTCTTCACACTTGCTTATCCAACAGTCTTGCACACAGAGCTATTTCTGTAGCCCCAAATAATATAACATTTAAAATTAAAGAACAAGTTAAAATGTAAGCTTTGGACCAGGCAGTGGTGGTGCACGCCTTTAATCCCAGCACTTGGGAGGCAGAGGCAGGCAGATTTCTGACTTCGAGGCCAGCTTGGTCTACAAAGTGAGTCCTAGGACAGCCAGGGATACACAGAAAAACCCTGTCTCGAAAAAAAAATGTAAGCTTTGAAAATAAAAATATTGCACATTAATATCCACCTGTGATGCAGTTAATATTTCAGAAAATGAATTGTCATGTGGTGGCTACATAATGTCAAGCCAAAAACATATTTAAAGATTACTGCTTACAAATTTTTTTTTGCTTGCAATATGTGTTCTGTAGTTTTCTTGATGAAATTAATTTTAGGCAATGCTAGCCCAAGTCTATAGAGGAGAAGATCAACATGTCTGAGGTTCCATCTGTGTCTCATTCAGATCACTGCTTCCCTTGACTATTTCATGGCTGTGAACTTGGTAAACATATAATAAGACAGTATCTTTAACAACAAGGAAACTGGCTCAACATCACATCAGTTTTAACTTAAACATCTATGGAGCAACCATTACTCTTAAGGCTCTGGTGTTATCAGAAAGAAGGAAGAAAAAGCTTTTAAGTGCCAGAGGGTGAGGATACCTGCTGTGAGATTATGTCTTTCACATTTAACAGGAAAGCTATACCCACAGACTCTCAGCAATAGGGTTGCTTGAAGAAAACCATCATAATGACAGCACCAGTTGTCATGCCAACATGGGCAGGGGAAGTGCCACTTAGCCCACCCTTAGATGAAGAGATGCAAGTGGTCAGTACTTGCTGAGAAAAAGAGAATCAGTTTCCTCCAGGGATGAGCTCCCACACAGGTTGTCCAGTCCCAAGTTGTAAGCCTTGGACTATGTATATATGAGCAAAACTAAAACGATTCAATAGGTGTGTGCTACAGTAATAATTAAGGAAGAGACCATAAATTTTGGAGGACCCTGAAGGAGTCTGCAGAGAGAGGGAATGTCAGGAGTAATGACATATAGTGCTCCTCTTTTAAATTCTTAAAAACTGTAGTCATGAATTTTTAAAAGACAGTGTTCAATGTGTCTATGTTTTAAGTTTGTTTTCGATACTCTGCTACTTATAGCAGTCACTGTTGCAAGAAGGATTCCAGAGAGAACTTCTAAGGTGTGTTTTCAATTAGTTTCTCTGTCTGGCAGGTTGGCTACTGGAATGATATGGATAAATTAGTCTTGATTCAAGATGTGCCTACTCTTGGCAATGACACAGCAGCTATCGAGAACAGAACAGTGGTTGTAACCACAATTATGGTGAGTTTTGCTGTATGCTTTATAGTGTTCCGTCTTGTTCACAGGCAAATATAACTCTGTCTGTGATGAACAGAGGTACAGGCTGAATCTTGGTTGTGACTTGAGTGCTCTGACCCCTCAAGTCTATTGAGGCTTTGGATAGATCTGTCCCAAGCTTGGACACACTCAGTTTTTTCATTGCCCTTATTTGTGTTACTTTTTGTTGCAATGCATTTGTTGGGGGAAGAAATTGACTCAGACATTAAAAATTGAGACTGTGACACTGAAGTGGAAAATGTTTGAAAGTCTAAGACCCCAACACTGAACAAGCAATGTAAGGAAACCAACCAAGCACCAATCGAATCCTAGAACTGTCAGGTGGAAACGCCATGTTCTCAGTGTTTTCAAAAGCATCAATGAAATAATCGTTAATGGTGTTTAAATGGTTGTTTCAGGTTATCATGGGAGAGTTATCTGTTTTGCTGTGTCTAATCACAAGAATGTGAATGTGGAGATTTTAACGAGTACTTTTTTTATAACTGAATCCCTGATAAATTGATTTTGTTTGATATTTTTTAATGTAAAAAAAAAAAAATTTTCACCCACTGATTATTTTCCTCATGACCAGTAGGAAGTACATACATAATTTAATGAATTTCTAGGAATCAAGAAAATGTGATTTTTTTCATTTGACCATGCCATAAAATTTAAAGTGCTCTAAATTTTAAGGCTCCTATTTCAAGGATGTTTTCATAGAATTGCTTTTCAATAATAGAAAATTATATATATATATATATATATATATATATATATATATATATATATATATATATGTATGGTGTTTTAAAGACAAGCATGCTCTTTACAGTTGGTGGTACTCAAAGGAGATCAACTATCGGTGACCTTTATATCTCGTTTAAGATCATAAAGTCTCAGCTAACTCTTTCTGTGGGCAAACTATATTGACAATTATTCATAGAAACTCTTACTTTAAGTAAAGTGGAAGTCTTTGTGTAAATTAACTTTTAGCTAACATAATTTTAATTTCTAGTTTTAGGGTTTAGTAATGTCAAGGTATTTCTAAAACTGACCCTGAAATCAAAGTATGAAAATACCAAAGAGAAACATATGCCTATTGCAATCAGTTATGTCTCTGTTAGATAACCACTTAGCAATTTAATGTAATTTAACAAACCCTGATTGGGAGTTGATTATTTTAGAATACAAACATACCAATAGCAGTGTTTGTGTAAACTTACTAACTTAATTGTGTAATGTTTGCATGGGATTTGAAAGGCAAGAGTATATATATTTCTTTTCCTTAAAAAAAGACACAGTAATGGAAATTCATACTTCAGTACAGTCCTCCTCTTTTCAGCCTCTGATGAAGAATCCTATTTTAAGAAATTGACCAGGAAAGACAAGAGTTCTGCGCTGTTCAACCATTCCTAACTAAGGCTCAAGTATTGTTCTTCTGAGTATTAAATTTAAGCTTGTTTTTCATGTGGGATTCTTCTTGGATAACCACATCTGGACTACTAGAAAACAGTTTTTTAAAATATATATCTGTGTGTGATTTTGTGAGATATTAGAACAAAATAAAAAATTAATCTTCATTCTTTATCTTTCTCGGGAAACTGGATGTTGACAAAGAATACACTAGTGATTCTGATATGCCTATTCCTGTGTCATAAAATGAAGTTATTGTATATGATCGGTTCTCTAAGAGTAGATTCCTTCAAAGTAAAACTGAATTCTGTGCTTGTTTTCTAAATATGTACACAATTGTTTGCTTTAGAATCTTTTAAAATGTTGACTGTTTTGTGAAATGAATGTATGATATATTTCAAGGGTATAATGTGGAGTCTTCTTCCCCTTAGCCTGGTATGAAAGTTGAGATTTATAATTCTTAGTATCTGATTAAAAAATTGATTTCTCAAGCATGGCTACTCGTCAAGAAGCATGATATCAAAAATAAGTAAAATGGTGACTGAAAAAAATTGTTTCATTCATTCATATATATATATGTATATGTATATACATATATATATATGAATATATATGTAAAACTCTTTGCTTGACAGTGATGGCATCAATATTTTTATTGTCAAATAGTGAATATGAGTAATATCTGTCTGTCCTATAACTATCATCTTCATTTAAATCATCTTTTTGATATTTTTCACTACATACCTGCTCTATAATTATAAAACAAAACAAAAAACCCTAGAGCACCCACCCTTAAAGTGTTCATTGAACTTGATTCTGTTGAAAACCTTAGCTTAGAATCTAGGACAATCCCTTCACCTCCATTACTTTGAAAGAAGTATGATTACCTTTAGCTGATGAGATACTGATAACTGCATGTAATAATCGTATCATATTCAATTGAAAAAATCAATACAGATGGGGTTGGCTAGATGTTGCAATGAGTCTGATACAGAGCTCTAGGTACTGAGCAAGCTAAGAATGAGCACTGGAGATCACAGACTACTCATCTAAATGGGTAGAGTGTTGCTGAATTTACTTTGTCTTCCCTTTGTATGCTGTGATAATATGCTGATATACTGTTGTAATATATGTTATTGTTAAATAAAATTGTTTGAGAAATTCAGTTATTCTTTCATAAATATTTACTGAGCGTCTGTTATGTGCCAGGCACAGAGATAGACCCTGGACTGTGACTCCTGCACTCTTGGGACAAACATATTTCATGATTACAACAGCTCTCAATCTGAAATAAAATATGGTATTATTATTTTGTATGCTGTTGAAATTTATTTTTCGTGCAAGTCTTGTACATGTACACTGCATATTCATTTTCAAGATGAATTTACTGTACTTGAACACAACTATACCAAACATATTGACTATGGCAAAGCTAATCTAAATAGGAAACAATTGGCATTTATACAAACTTTTATCTTTAATGATAACTAACTAGAAATTAAGCAAAATCCATAATATTTGTGAGACTGTGGACATAGAGATTCCATTTTCTACAGACAGATTAACAATTGCAAACATCTTCAGAAAGCAAATCTATTAAGCCATACAACCAGAAAAAGTACAGCTGTTGTGGTAAAGGTAGCTGACTGCAGACTCAAGAGGAAGAGCTATAGATAGGACTTCCCTAGAATCTCGGTACGTTATTCAGCTATAGAACTCTCCAGAAAATTAAGCCATCCTAGGGAGAATGTACTTTACATTTCAGTGCCTTATTCTACAAGTTAGTAATGCCTATTGTATATTACTTAGCTAATATACAATATTGTTTTATAACATTTTAAGTATATATGCAACTCATAGGAAATATTTCCATAAAGCTGTTTATCCACTGCAGCATCAGAATTGTGTTTCAAACATGAATTAATTTTATATATTCACTCCGTCATTCCTTAATTTATTATTTTACAACTTCAACATATGTTTTTTAATTATTATAGTTATATGAGCATTTTAGATATACTATATACATGCACATTATAAGAAGCATCTATCCATAATACATATGCTTGTAGATATAAAATGCACATCAAAAATAGTAATGAACTCATTTTCTTTGCCATACCAAATACTAATTCTTCCCTCCTCTAAAAGGTTTGCAGCAACAAAATTTGTTTAAAAAACAACAAAAATGTTTTAGCTTGGAACTGTGACCCTTGAATTTTTTCCGTTATTTCTCGTGTGTGTGTGTGTGTGTGTGTGTGTGTGTGTGTGTGTGTGTGTGTTGGCATTTGGTTTTTCGAAGTAGAGTTTTTCTGTGTAGCCCTGGCTGTCCTGAAATTCACTCTGTAGACCAGGCTAGTCTTAAACTCACAGAGACCCACCTGCCTCTGCTTGCCTCCTGAGTACTGGAATTAGAGGCATGTGCCACCAAAGTCCAGCCAACACATTTATTCCTAAATTCAGTAACAAAAGGTTTCATTTCCACTTTCTGTAATTATTCTCATGGGACTATGTTATCAATCTCTATTAAAGTTTTTTGGAAAGAAGCAAGTATCCACACAGAAAACATGGGATAATATTCCAATTTTACTATTTTTTCATTTTCAATCTTATTTATAATGGTTGCAATGTTGATATTTACAAACTGGCAGTTTTTGTGCTAAGTACATTACCATTCTGACTTTGCTGAATTCAAATGATACAAAACAACCCTTCAGTAGGAAGAATGTACTCTATTTGATTATATTAGGTTCAATTTAATTTAGGATTCAAAATCATTTTAATTCATTCATGGTAACATTTTTATGATCAGGGCCTAGTGCTACAACTTTAGACTGTGATTGTTTTTTTTCCCCTGAAGTATGCCAGAAGATGTAGAACAGCATCCATCACAGGAATTATCTTAATATTCTAATTGCTGCTAAGAAGTAATGCAAGCAAAATCACTTCCTTGGCATTACCATCCTGCAGAGTACAGTTGCGGTTGATAAATAAGGAGTTATAGCTTTCTCCTCTGATCAATTCACTTAACCTACAGGATTCTCAGCTTTCTTGTCTATAATATGGCACATGCTTACTTCAAGATTAAAGTAAATGTAAATGCAACTAAAATGTAAATGAAAGAATACAGCTCAAGAACTCATCATATTGCACCTGGCACAAAGGAAGCACAAAATCAGGAAGAGAAATTACTTTTTACAATAAATATGGTGTTGTTGGTCCCACTAGTCCTCCTTTACAAGGAGACAACTGACAAATTTTGTTTCTTTTTTATGCCTATCTTCAAGTAAATTGCCTGACACAAAGCAGGTACTTAGTAAATGCTTGATCAAATAATGAACTTACATCTTTTCATTAAGCAAATAATTCCCATATTAGAACTGAATAGATTATGGGCAAGCCAAAGAAACTCACACAGAATTAATGCAGTAATGTCCTAAATTGTGGGGTAAGATTCCTGAATTTAAATACTCAAGACACTTTAAACTTGACCTTCATTAGTAACAAATGAGAGTACTAACCTAGCTTGTTGTACTTGAATAATCTAACTGTACAGGTATATCAATGAAAATGACTTACACTCTGCCTTACAAATGTAACTTTTGCTGTTTTCTGTAATTTAATTAGGCCACTCTAAAAAGATGAAAAGACAGTTCTTAATAGCTTCTAGTATTTTATAGTTTAGAAAGTCATCCCTTTGCAGCTCATGAAGCTATATGATCAAATTCATAATTTAAAAACCATGTTAAACTTTCATGCAGAACTCTTTCTGAAGGATAATAGATAATCTTCATAAGAGAGTTAGTTATCTCAGTTCTACAAGTGGCAAATTTTTCTTCTTAAGTCATTTTAGTGTTCAATTGCTTTCCACTGCCAAAAACTGATCTGGGTCACAAAATAGTATACTGACCTATCTTGATTTGTCTTCCACTGTCATCTGAAGCACCTCCTTGAGAAAATATAATCTGAAACAATTTATACATTTCTTAAACTTTTAAATTGATTTCTTTTTTTTTATAAATAATGCTTTTTATTTTTATTTTTATTTTTACTTTTTTGGTTTTTTTCGAGACAGGGTTTCTCTGTGTAGTCCTGGTTGTCCTGGAGCTCACTCTGTAGACCAGGCTGGCCTCGAACTCAGAAATCTGCCTGCCTCTTTAAATTGATTTCTATGTTTACACATTTATTAGAATAAAGTCAGGGTTATTGTGGGCCTATTAGACACTCTGTGGATCAAGCTGTCTTTTACTATAGAGCTCCAAACACAAGTTTAAATTCTTTAATTGTCATTTTTTCTGGAAAAAAGGCTTAGGACAATTCGAAATTAAGATTAGATTATAACTTCCATAAGATATGAGTACATTAGATCAACCATGTTGTGGTCAATATGGTTCCTACTTTTCTGAAGATGAAACATTGTAATATGGCCAGAAGTTCCCTCTATACTGAGAACTACAAACCTATCAAACTTGCCTTACTGCTTACAAATAGGTGCTAATAGATCAATCATTGTGGGGCTAACTAAATCACTGCTTAAGTTAGAGCCTTAAAACACTTATCTGAGTGTGAAAGAGTGTGTATGTGTTTCTACGTGTGTTTATGTGTGTGTGTGTGTGTGTGTGTGTGTGTGTGTGTGTGTGTGTGTTCAACAAAAAAGTTTAACAGTCATTAAACATCAGGAAGCTATTCTATATAATAAGGATCCTCTCAATACTTCTGTCTCCCAATCTATGACTCATTTTTATAGAAAACTAAACAAATACCAAAGTGGACGTTCCTTACATGCAGAGGGAAATAGCTTCCACTAGAGACCTATCTCATAATAAACTTATAATTTGTGGGGCATGTCTCATTTAAAGCCAAAATATGAGACAGCAGAAGCAAAACGAATTTAACCCAAGTAATTTGTGTCTTCAAGCTGTTATTTTTTTCTTTAAAGAGCTGTGAAGCAAGTGCCTTGTCTGAGTAAAGCACCTTACTTAACACACTTGAAAGTGGGAAAAAAATACAGAATATAAAATCATGACTGTGAATAAGTTTTTAATACACTATAGTGGCCACTAAATAGTTTTAACTTCACTAAAATTTTGGAAATTAATATTGAAATGTCAGTTTCAAGGCTTAAAATGATAAAATATGATTCTGTAGAAAATTGCTAGTGGATTTTCTTATGTTTCAAAATCAAAATACTAGGTATATAACAATAAATCAAACTTTAAAATTTTACTTTTATTATCTAATGTAAAACAGTTTAATCCAATCTCATTAATAATTTCTAGCTACACAAAGTCATATGTATAACAGGAATAAATACATTCTTTTGTCAAAAATTCTAAAACTATAAAGTTACAGAAAGATTTTCCAAATGTTTTGTAATTTCTCCTTTACAGTTTTGCTTCTCTCATTGTAGGAATCCCCCTATGTTATGTACAAGAAAAATCATGAAATGTTTGAAGGAAATGACAAGTACGAAGGCTACTGTGTAGACTTGGCATCTGAAATTGCGAAACATATCGGTATCAAATATAAAATTGCCATTGTACCTGATGGAAAATATGGAGCAAGGGATGCAGACACTAAAATCTGGAATGGGATGGTAGGAGAGCTTGTGTATGGGGTAAGCAAACTGATTTATGAGGAATTTATTTATATAAGGATGAAGCTTCTTTTCTCTTGGGCATGTATTTATCTTTAATCATCCATGCATATTCTTTTCTAGTTTATAGTAATGTCTCAAAATGTATTGATGATATTTGAACATTTCCTTATTTCATAAGAAATGTAAATTCCAAATAACAGAACTGGATTCTGGAAACATAAAATGACTTTTAAAAAGATAAAATTTAGAATACAGTGTCCTATTCATAGCAAAGAGCCATAAATATAAGCAAATCAACATTGGCTTTAGAATGTTTCATTACTGTGACTTAAACTGGTAGACCACAGATGCTGCAAAGATTCACAAGCAACTGTTACTGTGAAGATTTCATTCAACAGTATAAAGTTAGTCACTGCTTTAATTGTGTCCATCCTCATCATCATACTTTCTCATAAGTGTCTTTTAACTATTTCTGATTACCATAGTCTCCCAGAGTATGAAATATTCATCAGTATTGTTTTTCTTATATTTTTAAAGCCACAATAAATTCACACTTTAGATAATGTTCTCTCTCTCTCTCTCTCCCTTCCTTCCTCTCTCCCTCCCTCCCTCCCCCCTCTCTCTAACATATATAACAAAACACAAAAGCTAGAATGTTTTCCAAAGTCAACCTCTCACACAGCATGCTGTACCCTTCCCCTGAGCAAACACACTGGCTATGGAATGCACACACATTGATAGCCAATGGCAAGCACAACATAACACAGCATGGCAGCTCTGCCTGAATGAACAAGATCAAGGTCAATCTCTTTTTGGCAGAACTGCTGTGTCAAAAACGTCAAGTTATCAAACCCTGACATGTTCAGAGTTCAGAGTCCAAAGTTGGAGTGCACAGTAAAGTTGGCTCATTCAGGATCCAACAAAAGCAATAAATCCATGAACTGTATTATGAAGTTTTCTAAAAGCGAATTTGTAGTTCATAGAGTTCACTTTCAAAGCACAATCTTTGTAATTAATCCTCCATAAACCCCTTTTGAAATAAGGAATTACACAGCAATGCATCCTTCTCCAGGAAAAAAGTTGAGAGACTCAAGATACAGGCAAAGTCCACAGAAAAAATCACATTCCTGACTAGAACTTCAATAGAATAGTTTCAAAATTCTGCATCTTGTTTTTCTTTCTTTTTTTTAAATTATTTATTACTTAAGCAATTTTTAAATTTAAATGTATTTTATCATAGTCTTCCCCTTCCTCACCTACCCAACTTTGAGTTCTTTCTCAAAAAACAAACAAAAATCCAATACACCCAACTATCCAAAACAAAGAAAACAAAATAAAATGCCCCCCCAAAAAACATAACAAAACAAAAAACATCCCAAACTGAAACTAAATAACACTGCATACACGACAAACACACACACATACACATACACAAAACAAACAAAAAACTATGGTGGTCAACTACTCTTGAACATAAGGCTTGTCCTCGAATGGTTGATATACTTAGTCTATTGAAGAAAACTGATCCCACTCTCCCAGCATGCATAAATGAAAGTTGTTAATCTTTACGCTGATGGTTAGGTTTTCATTTCTTTCTTTCTTCATTTATTTTTTAAATATAATAAATAAAATAAGTTAAAACAAAAATTATAGCATTGAAGTTATACAAGCCAAAGCAACGGAAAGAAATGATTCCATGAGAGGGCACAAAGAGTCCACTAGTTTGCACACTCAGGAGTCCCATAAAAATACCAAGCGATAAGCTATAATATATACACAGATACCTGATAGAGTCTTGGAGGCCCTGTGTTGGCTGCTTTGGTCTCTGAGCTCATAGAAGCTTTCTTCAGATGATTTAGAAGGCCTTATTCTTCTGATTATTTACATGATTAAGAGCCTTCCATGCCCTCTGGTTGGCTCTTACACTCTTTTGATCTTCTCCTCCACAGGGTTTCCTGAGCTCTGAGGGAAGAAATTTGACTACATCCCAATTTTTAAACTATAACAGGAAAAACATTTTCCACAGAGTGCAGTACAGTTGCTAAAACTTCATCAGACACAGGAAAATGATTCACAATGTAAAGCAACCAGCTTAATATCCATGGGGACTAAGCAAGGAATGATTCAATGACTCCAAATGAAGGGAAATGAAGAATAAAAAAATTTAGTTTTAAATTAAAAAAAAAATAAGCAAAAAATATTTTAACAAGGGGTTCATTGATAATGTTGTAATGGATTTTACATTCTGAAGAAAAAGGTGTGCCTAACACTCTGTTCTTAATTTCTATACCATAAGTGTATTTCAAAAAAAAGGCCATGACCCAAATTGTTAGAAATGCAATCTGAATTCCTTTACCCAAAATATATGAGCTAAGAAGACTTAAACTTTCAGATTTGGAGCATTTCAGATTCTAACTGCATACTTAGCTATAAATGGTTCAACCTTCTGTCTTAGAGTCTCGCTGCTGTAAACAGACACCATGACCAAGGAAACTCTTATAAGGTAAACAGTTAATTGGGGTGGGCTTACAGGTTGAGAGGTCCAGTCTATTATCATCAAGGAAGAGCATCACAGCACCCAGGCAGGCATGGCGCAGGAGGAGTTGAGAGTTCAACATCTTGTTCCAAAGGCAAACAAGAGAAGACTGGCTTCCAGACAGCTAGGACAAGAGTCTTAAGCCCACACTCACAGTCACACACCTACTTCAACAAGACCACACCTACTCCAACAAGCCCACATCTCCAAATAGTGTCACTCCCTGAGCCAAATATATTCAAACCACGACATTCCATTCCCTGGTTCCCATAGGCTTTTTTCAAACATATAAGTCATGGGGGCCATAGGTAAACATAACATAATGCAAATTACATGTAGTCATGAAGTTCCCATCGTCTATAGCAGTCTCAACAATATTAAAAATATTGTTTTTATTAATAATATTAAAAGTCCCAAAGTTCAAAGTCTCATCTGAGATGTATACAATTTCTTAACTGTAATCTCCAAAGCAAAATAAAAAATCAACTGGGCAAACTCCAAACTCTGCATTTCCATATCTGATGTCAAAGTGGTCTTAAGGTGTTAAGGTCTCTAACACCTTTTTCATCTGTGCTGACTGCATCAAACTTCTTTCTCCTGGGCGGGTTCCCCTCCCTGTTAGTAGCTTTTCTAGGCAGTTATCCCACAGCTCTTGCATCTTTTAACACCTTGAGGTCTCCAAGTCAACTTCAACTACACAGCCTCTTATTTCAATGTCTGGGACCCACACAAGATCTCCTGGGCTCCTCCAAAGGGCTTGCATCACTTCTCCAGGGCTGCCCTCTGTAGAACTCTAGACTCTGTTTAACTCTACTCCTCTGCTGCTGCTGTTCTTTGTGGCCATCCCATGGTACTGACATCTCCAATATGATGGGGTCTTCTGCAACTAGGCTTCACCAATGGCCATTCATTTGCTCTCTTCATGCTGCTAAGCCTCAGCTTTTTTGTATCACCCCTCCATTCCTGAGCCACCAACTGCAATTAAGGTTGCACCTTCACCAATTGCCTTTCCTAGCTTTTCAAAGCGCCAAGCCTCAGCTGCTCTTCATGACCCTTCATACATTCAAAACCAGTACCACCTGGGAGATTCTTACACATTACCAAGTCCAGCTGTAGCATGAGGTACAAACTTGATTATCTCTGAGGCATAGGTCATGCTGGTCTCTTCTTAAACACCACTAATTTCTAAACTCCAGCTAACCAGCATCAATTGTCCCAGTAATTTCTTATATTCTTGACTCTAAAGCCAGTGCCACATGGCCAAAGTTGCCAAGTTCTACTGCTTGCTTGAGCTGAAACATGGCCCCTCTTATTCTATTACCAACTTTTTGTTTTCCAACTCTGTCATTGACTAAGATTTGCTGTCCTGGAGCTTGGTCTGTAGATTGACCTTGAACTTAGAGATCTTTGTGGTTCAGTCTCTTGAATACTGGGATTAAATGTGTCTACTACCACTCCTGTACTCATGGTTTTCTTCACCGAGAACTAGCTCTGTCCCTGGATGTCCTTGAACTCAGAACTCTTAGCATTATTTCCTTGGATTAAAGGTGTGCAACATCACGGCAGGGCTTAAGCCTTGCTGGGTGGAATCTTGCTCCAAGGTCACCACTCCTTTAAGTTAATTTAATATCCCTGAACACAAGTTTCAGCTCCATTTCACTTCCTGGTGCCCCTTTATTACTTGAACCATATTTTATATTATTCCTTTCTAAGCTTCCTCCTTTTCATTGCGACATTCTTCATAAGAGTAAACACACAACACAATTTAAACCAAGCTGTTTTGGGACTTCTTTTCTCACAGCAATTAATCAAATCTAAATCTCCTCACCTTTGCCTCGGATAGGCTCTTCAGACAATGGAGAAAATCAGCCACTTTCTTTACGAAAATATCACAAAAACGGTCTCTACACCATATACTGAAATTTTTCTCTACTGAAAGCTCTTGGGTCATGTCTGCACAGCTCAGATCACCCTCAGCAACAAAGTATTCCATATCACTACTAGAATGGCACATTAAGCCTCACTTAAAGCATTTCACTGTATTCGAAATCCAAAGTCACTAAATTCACCACCTTCCAAACAAAAGCTTATTACAACAATATCCCACTCCTGGTACCAAGTTCTTTCTTATAGTCTCACTGCTGTGAACAGACACCATGACCAAGACAGCTTTTATAAGGTCAATATTTAATTTGGGCTGGCTTACAGGCTTAGAGGTTCAGTTCATTATCATCAAGGCAGAAGCATCACAGAATCAAGGCAGGCATGACACAAGAGGAGCTAAGAGTTTAACATCTTGTTCTGAAGGCAAACAGGATTTCTGGCTTCCAGACAGCTTAAATGAGGGTCTTAAAGCTCACACCACAGTGACACACCTCCAAATAGTGCCACTCCTTGGGTTAAACATATTTAAACCACCAAACTACCTGTGAATGTTCTGGAATATCTCTTACATATCTCTCCTCTAGAGCTCTTATTCTTTCCATACCATTCCTGCACAAGTGTTGTGACCTTATTTTATTTGGTAGAAATTGTTTAATTTTCAAAAAAATTATGTGAAAGATCATAACACACACATACACAGACACATAGATACATGCACACACA
>NW_022196907.1:1203828-1213074 GCF_008632895.1 Mastomys coucha | reverse complement strand
ACCACCACTACCACCACCACCACCACCACCACCAGATATAGATAGATAGATAGATAGATAGATAGATAGATAGATAGATAGATCAGTAGCACACATCAGAGTAACAGAAAGTCCTGAAGTTTAATGCTCAGAAAGCAAGGAAGCGCCATAGAGGTCCTTGGTGACAACACACTGTTTTTCAGCAGATCTGCAAATATTTGAGGACACCAAGCTTTGTCAGTTGATTTGTGTACCTTGTCTTCAAAGGAACTGTCTTCATATCTCTTAGATGGCTACTTCTTGCTGTAGACTGTACAAAGTCTATACTTGATAGCATAGACTTTTCTCTCTTTCTCATTCTTGACACATAAGCAAATGCCCAATTTGCAGGGGTTGAGGCAAAACATGGTCACATTCATTATGAATATGTCTGTTAGACAGCAAAAAGAAAAGCAATGAGCTCATTATCTTTTGTTTGTCCTTTGCAAATGTTTACTGTAATTGTTAATCTTTGATTGTCTTGCATCTCTTACATAAAGACCTAAATTACACAACAGGACCTGCTTTATACTCTCAGGCCACTGTCTTCAATCTTTTTTTTTTTTTTGCTTTCTTTGTTCTCTCTGTGAGTTTGTGTGTGTATCTGTATTTGTTTGATTAAAAGGATTGAAGGACATTTTATGGCTCACTGAACATCAGAATTGCCTGTGGTATGAAGGATAAAGTAAAGAAGTATTTCCTTACTGTCACTCCAATGGTGTTTAAGAATAAAAATCTTGTATAGCTTCCAAAAGGAGCATCTCACATACTCTATCCTATATACCAATGATGGTAATGAGACAAAGCACACACAACCTGCTGAGCACACACAAAGGTCCACACAAATCTTTACACTTTGTATTGAGCTGGCATCCTTATACCAAACCAGGAGCCTGAAGCTATGTGTCAGTGAGTTTAAGAAAGATTGTCTATAAATAAAACTAAAAAAATAAAAGTAAGAAGTTTCAGTATTTTAAGAGCACTTCATGCTTTTGCAAAAGGGAAATGCCAGAGGTGAGTTCCCAGCACCACTTTAGGGCTGCTCAGAGCCACCTGGAACTCTGTGGGAGCCACCCAGGTCTCTGTGGGAACCTGCTCATGTGTGCATATGCACATACATCAAAATAAATAAATCATTTAAGTGATAGCCTCTCAGAAAAATTACATGTGTTTAAATCACAATGTGCTTGATTCTATTTTGATGAGAACTATTTTCCTTTTAAATTCAACAAAACTCTATTATAACTTGTCATTCAGAACATGGATTAGTTTTATGGAACAGTTTATATAATTCTGCTGTAGATTTTGCCACACTTGTGTCTTTGATTTGCCACGGTGTGAAAACCTCACTTTGTCTCAGTTCTCTCCAAACAGGGAGCAGGGAATGGGTCATTTAAAATATTTGATCACCAGATAAAAAGTCTGTCAGCACATGCTCACCAAAGTCCTATTAGGGATTTAGTATATAATTACAGTCACACATTAAGGTAAACAGGCAAAAACACAGCCTCATTTTAGAACTGCAGGGAAAAAAAAAAAGACAAAAAATGCAGGGTCATCAAACTCTGAAAAAGGTGACTTGTGATCTTTATATCTAAGAATTAAAGCTTCTGTATTCTAAAACCTTGTTTTTAAAGAATATTGGAAAAAGAAAATCAACATGTGTATATCATATGAACCAAATGTCAATATTCAGATTTTTTTGTGTGTGAACTGAGTTACAATATGTTGTCAAAAGAACAAGGGCTGTTTGATCAGGTAAGCACTGATTAATCAGGCAGTGCCCATGAACTTGGAAAAGATGAAGATCATGAGTCCAAGACCAGCCAAAACTACAGAGGGTTTCTGTCTGTCTCAAAAACAAAACAACAATGACAAAAATCTAAACCAAACAAACAAAAAACCTAAAATATGAAAACCTTGTCAATTAAAATAGTTCTATGCAGTATAGGTAGTATCTCATAAAAGAAAACCACTACATGTTTTATTAGTCTGTAATTGGGATTTATCACTGTTGGCACTCCCAATGATTAAAAAAAAATACATGACTGATAGACTTTGCTGATCACTCTTGATAACTGCATCATGAAATCCACTAACTTGTGTATTTCCGTGTGTCTTTTCTCTTGTAGAAAGCAGAGATTGCTATTGCACCTCTGACAATCACACTGGTTCGAGAGGAAGTCATCGACTTTTCTAAGCCTTTTATGAGTTTAGGCATCTCTATCATGATCAAAAAGCCTCAAAAATCTAAACCAGGAGTGTTTTCCTTCTTGGACCCTCTGGCCTATGAGATCTGGATGTGCATAGTGTTTGCATACATTGGTGTCAGTGTGGTCTTGTTCCTAGTCAGTAGGTTTAGCCCATATGAATGGCACACAGAAGAGCCTGAAGATGGAAAGGAAGGACCCAGCGACCAGCCTCCCAATGAGTTTGGCATCTTTAACAGCCTCTGGTTTTCCCTGGGTGCCTTTATGCAACAAGGGTGTGACATTTCCCCCAGGTTAGTATCAAAACTTCACTAAGTCTCAGAAATTCTGATTGTTCTCCACAATTTTTCTCTCTCTGTCTTTCTATCCTCGAGTCAGAACATTTTCTGAAATGCAGGAAAAATTTCAGTTCTCAGATCATCCGAAGTAATGTATCACTAATTTCTTCTAAGCTACCACAAAAGATCAGAAAGTATCTTCCTCCACAGAAAAGTCATTATGGAATCCACTGCCACTCCCCAAAATTATTTGGTAGTATGATTTCATCCAATGGCTTGACAAGTGTTAACAAAACTGTAGAGTAACACCCACTTTCATGGTATCTCCTCTCCAAAAATTGTTGCTTTGTCTGTTACTATGATCTGTCATCAAAATTTGTGTTGAATTTACCTCAAGAAACTTGAGGCAAATCTTTGCTGTGGGGATTCTAAAACCATGAATAGGTGTGGTTTGTAATAGATGTGTATGATTTTTCATAAAGACGTATACAGAAGCTGAGCATAAGGGAAATATCTGACCATGTAAACTCTATGCTAATTTAATAGCTCTGTTTTTACATGAGGAGTTGTGATTGTGATTTCCTTTCTTTAGTGCCACTCAGTTATTGCATCACCAAAACTCTAGATCATTACATGAAAAATACTTCATTTCTCCCTCAGAGCAACTAAAGGTATTATAAGATGCAAAATATTAGATGTTAAATATTAGATGTTATATATTTGAACATATATATGTTTAGGTGTGTGTGTGTAAACATATCTATGTTCCCAAAAGAAGACCTTTTGGATATAATGCATCTGAAATTCAGGTGACAAATGGCAAAAACTTGCTTAAAATTTCAATAACATAGTACTCAGGAACAAGTAGGAAGAATCAGGGCAGACCAAGTTTTTTGAAATGAAGATTAAGCCAATATTAAGTTATAATGTAGCAGATGTCAAGCTTTAAATCATAAAATATCTTATTTAAATTAGCAAAGAAGTGTGGGGCATAGAAGCACCATAGAAAATCCCAAGTGATTCTTTACACAAAACAAAAAAGAATTTAAGACTAGGGAGACTGCTCAGAGGGTAAAGGTGCTTGCCACCAAACCCAAGGATCTGAGTTCAATAGCTGGAAATCACCTGATAGGTGAAAATAAATGACTCTTTCAAGTTGTCCTCTGGTCTCTTATGTATAACATAGTGAACATGAGCACATGCCCACACTTGAATAAAAAAAAGTAATTTTAAAATTTAAAACTATTTGGCATGAATAGTGATTTGCCTACCAATAATACCAGTACCCAGGAGGCTGAGCCAGGAGAATTGACCCAAGCATAAGAAAACTTTGCTATACAGTTTCAGGCTAACTTGAACTACATTGTGAGAGAGCTCATGCCTTGGTGGTAAGAATGAGTAAAATTCATTATGATCATTATTTCCTGCATTTTAAAAATTTGTCACATTTTAACTTTCCTTCTGTGAGTTATAACTCATGTGCATATTCTTAGTAGACATGGTTATGTCAACATAAAAAATACTTTTAGGGCATCTGCTCTGCTCAAAGGTAGGTCACTTGGGACTCAATCTTCCAACCTGGTCTCCATGGCATCCAGTAGAGTTCAGATGGGCTTTCCCTCAGTCTCTGGTCACTGAGGACTACATTCCCTTTGCTATCTGCCAGAGAGGAAAGTTCCACATTTTTGCCAAAAAAATAATAAATTCAATGTGCCATGTCTTCAGTGACACTTACATTTTAGTTATAATGTAAAGGACATCATTATTAAATAGACTAGCAAAAAATAGCACAATATTTGAAATTGTAACTTTTAAATACGACTAAGAATTGGTGACAATTCTTTCTTCTTTTTGGGTTTGAAAGGGGAAAACTGTGTCATCTTCTCCATACTTAGATCCCTGTCAGGTCGGATTGTTGGAGGCGTCTGGTGGTTCTTCACACTCATCATTATCTCATCCTACACTGCTAATCTGGCTGCATTCCTGACAGTGGAGAGAATGGTCTCCCCTATAGAAAGTGCGGAAGATCTGGCCAAACAAACAGAAATTGCCTACGGAACACTTGATTCGGGGTCAACAAAAGAATTCTTCAGAGTAAGTCACAGGAAAAATAACAACACCTTCATAATTATGAATTCTGGACAATGTTTGTGACAGTCATATTATGATCTAAACTACTATAGATTAAAAGACACATTGGCAACAGCTGAGTTTACTACTTAGTATGTCCTCTCGGTTTCTTTTTTTAAAGATTTATTTATTATATATAATTACACTGTAACTGTCTTCAGACTCTCCAGAAGAGGGCGTCAGATCTCATTATGGATGGTTGTGAGCCACCATGTGGTTGCTGGGATTTGAACTCAGGACCTTTGGAAGAGCAGTCAGTGCTCTTACCTACTGAGCCATCTCTCCAGCCCCTCGGGTTTTTATAATCATAATTTTAACTTGCCAAAAGTGTTTCACAACAAGAGGAAGACTCTCTAAAAATAACAATAAAAAAGGTAACTAAGGTTATGTTATATAAAACACGATTTACTCAACACTCCTGTGTTACTCATTCTCTGATGGTTTTACTTTAGACTAGTTCATTATTTTGAGGCCAAGAATATAAAAAAGGAAGGAAATGTTTCCGTTAAAGACTGCATTTAATTTGCTGAATTTGACCCCCAAAACCTCAGTGGTAGACTATGCTGTTTTCTGAACTGAATTAGTCTGTAATCTATTCTGTTGATCTCATTTTTTCAAAGTAACATGTTTGCTTTCTTACAAAATCCTTTTGGCAAGAAAAGTATCTCCTTAACAACAGTTGTCTGGAAAACTCCGCAGTGATGGCTCTGGGGACTTTAAAAGGTTGTATGGGATTTATATTTGGTAACTTTTGTTTTGCAGTAAGATGTTTCAAAGTGACGCTACTGTGTCACATGTGTGGATGAGGTCCCTTCTGCTCTCTGTCACAAAGCACTGGTCTTGTTTGTCTCTCTCTTGTGTTTTACTTTTTCAGTTGTTCCATTTGGGAATTAAATTGTTTTTAACTTTTTGAGATTGGGTTTTATTTTTGTTTGTTTGTTAAAACAATAACTGGTTTGACTGTGGGATTTTTTTGTTCATGAGTTATTATACTTTGTCTTTATCCATCCATTGCTTTTCCCTACTGTCCTTCCCATATCCCGCCACATCCCCTTCCTATTTGTCCTCTCCTACCTCCAAATACTCCCTTCTTTTCTGTAGATCCCCTGATAATTTGGTTCTTCTTGGGTCTACAATACTTAGTAATGTGTGAACACAGGTACTGCCAGCTCATTTTTTTTTAATTTGGAACAAAATATTAAAAGGTAGCCAAAGTGACATTTTCATAGATATTAAAGTAGTTGGTAATGAATATATTTTGTATTTAATATCAAGTATTTGAAGACAACAGGTAGTAAATTATTTGAAATGTGAGAGATGTCTCACTATTTTCTAAGCTTTTTATTTGAGAGGAATAATAGCTTAACTTTCATATTTTTAAACAGTATCTGAGAGAGTTAAATATCTCATGAGCTTGATAATAAACACAACCGAATGTGATACTCTGTGTGCCAGTTTTAAATTTACCCAAATTTTACTGAGGTACCTTTTAAGAAGAGAATTTTTATTTTCATTTTGGTTATATAATATTACAAATATTTACACAAATCTAAAAGAACAAATCACTCAAAGCTTAAAACAAAGAAAACAATGAGCATTGTTGTGCTTATTGTTGAACATTAGCCACAATACTACTTAAAACTTAAAATGTTCTAAAATATTTGCAATTTTTTCTGAATTGCTAAGTAATCATCATGACAGAAGACTTTATTAGCAATACTGTACAGATAAAGTTATTCAGCCAAACATTCTCTTAACTTACTGATGAGGTAAGTTTCCTGATTTTTGCCTGGAAACCAATCTGCATCACAATAGAATGCTGTCACTCACCTTTCACTGAGAAGTGATGGATCATGCTCATTCAATGAGAATATGTGCAGGTTCTTCATCTTACCTTGAGTAAAGACTTATCATGTTGATATCTTTCAAAAAAACCAAACAATCAATAACTTACCATAAAACTCTTTAGCAGCCCACACAATGCAAAGACTGACTCCTTAATCTTTTATAAAGCTGTATTTTTCCTGCTCAAATCTGAAAGCTGGTGAAGTAGATAAGAGACTATATTAAGGAGACATGAGGGAACGTGGAAAGCTGCTTCCATAGTCTTACTGTACAAGCCACAACCCATCAAGCTTTTCTTTGTCTCTCTTGCTTACCGACAGTTTTACAATAGGAAGATTTTCATACGTGTGGGTATTTCTTGCAGAAAATTCCAAAGGCTAATAGAATAATTTTCCCAGCAGAACACTTTCAGGAATGTGTACATTTGAGTTTTGTCATTTAAAAAACAAACAAACCATTCATGTCCTACTCTGTTTGCCTCCCTCCATACCCATTCATGGTGACCCAGTTTAAATAAACCATTTGTCTGATGAGCAGAAGAAACAGGCTGTGAAGGGCATTTTTGTACTTGTCAGAAATATGTTCTTATAGATATACAGTAATGGCTCATCTGTCAGCTCCACTTAGCCACCTCAGGCAGTGAGTGACCCACACGCAGCACTTCACGAGAAAGTACTGCTATTATCTACTGTGAAAGCAATATGGGCCATGTGTGTGTATCTGCCTTTGCTTTACCCCATTATGAAACTTGCTACACTTGGGGTCCTGCACACCATGTGAAGCACAACCGTGATGCTGTTTCTAAAGCATTCGACATGTCACTCGTGAAGCCGTGCTGTTCAAACACTTTTACATTACATATCTCACCAGACACCCTGATTTCACTTCAATACAAATTCAATCATCTGCCTACTTCAGTCAACAGCACAATAGAAGAATAAGCTCAGGGCTTAAAATTTTATCAAACAAGACACAGATGAGATCTCCCTAGAACACAGGCCCTGCTGCCCACAGCACTTACAAAGAGAGAGCAACGAAATATCCATTAAAATGCATGATATACATTTTCTGTTAAGTACAAGTATATGAAATACTTCGTGTGTGAGGAAGGAGAATAGCATCATTAAAACTCTGAGGATTCTTTGAACTAAGACACTGATGTTCTAAATCAGATAGATTCTCGGGTATTGTTGCACAATAACAATGAAACAAGAAGATCTGAGGTGTCTAATTTGAAAAATGACTTTTATATGATCATTATTACCTTGGACATTTCTATGTCCCACGCCTGATTTTTAAGTAGACTCTACAGTTGAAAGATTTGGGGATTTAGAATGTCCATGACAGTTGCATTTATTAGCTTCCTGGGTCTGAAGAATGTCTCTCATTTCAGCCCATCTCATCAAATTTATAAATATTTGATTGCCCTCATACATGAACAAATATGCAGCACCCCAGAAAATCATGGGCAGGAATGTTGTTTCTATCTCTCTGCCTTTTGCACCCCTCATGCTTTTTCCATGTGTATGATCTTGCCAAGTCAGTACCCTTTCAATCAGAGTCAACATTTCTAAACTTTGCCACAGGGGCAAAACAGATCCAGCATTTGCCCATGAATGGGCTTTCATCTGACCTCTGACCTCTTCCCACTGAGGGAAGTTCTGCCCTTCAGAGCCCTACTTATGAGTTCCTAAAGTTATCAGAATCTAATATTGTAAATCCAAACTGTATGGATTCATCTTTTTTTTTTTTAAGGAAAATCAGAAGTGGATTTTCAGAACTAGATGAGTCCTTAGCGGTTAGATCTCCCTAAATGTAGCTAGCTGGCTAAACTGAAACTTCCGCCTTTCAGAAGGTAGAGAGAGACAGGAGACTCCCCCAGAGAAAACTGGTTAGCAAGATGCTGGTTTAGATGGAGATGACTTGACTCATTGAATAAAGTGGAAAAACAATTATGGATGATTCCCAATATCAACCTCAGGCTGCCACATGCATGTATACACAAATGCACATAGAGTTCCACTCATATATGTTCCCACACACATAATATCATATGTATACATAATACATCATAAACACATACATAAAATGAAAAAGTGAACATTCAGAAAATATCAATGGCCTAAAAACTTTTAATTCTAATTTTTCCCCATTCTACTTGTGCTTGCTGTCTTATTCTTTACAGGTAGTGTTCAGCTGTAATTGCAAAACTGCCAAGTGATTAGCACTTTTCTTGTATTCTTAATTTTTTAAAAAACAGAGCTAAGGAAACAATTCAGTTGGTAAAATGCAGGTCATGCAAGTTGAACATCATGTTGTAGACTTATAATCCCAACACTGCAAAGACAGGACAAGCAGGTCTTTACGGCATATTGTCCAGCCAAACTAGCCTGCCAGATTCTGACTATCCCAGCACCTGACTAATACAGATGCACATACTCACAGCCAACCATAAGACTGAGCCTGGGAACCCGTGGAAGAGTTAAGGGAAGGAGCTGAAGGGGATTTGCAACACTGTAGGAAGAACAAT
Organism: Mastomys coucha; assembly: GCF_008632895.1. Classification (NCBI taxonomy): domain Eukaryota; kingdom Metazoa; phylum Chordata; class Mammalia; order Rodentia; family Muridae; genus Mastomys; species Mastomys coucha. The sequence continues at coordinate 1,204,063 of NW_022196907.1, read as the reverse complement.
ATCAACTAACTGGACACCCCAGAGCTCCCAGGGACTAAAACACCAACCAAAGAGCATACATGGATGGGTCCGTGGCTCCAGTTACATATGTAGCAGAAGATTACCTTATCTGGTATCAGTGAAAGGGGAGGCTCTTGGTCTTGTGGAGGCTTGATGCTGCAGGATAGGGGGGATGCTAGGGCGGTGAGGCAGAAGTGGGTGGGTGGGTGGGGGAGCACCCTCATAGAAGCAGGGG
>NW_022196907.1:1183929-1203818 GCF_008632895.1 Mastomys coucha | reverse complement strand
GGGGGAGAGATAGGATAAGGGGTTTATGGAGGGGAAACCAGGAAAGAGGATAATAATCAAAATGTAAATAAATAAAATAACCAATAAAAATAACTTGACTCAAAGAACAGGGTGGATGGGACCTGAGCAAAAACACCCAAAGTTGACATCTAACCTCATACATATGTTCATGCATGTTCAACCATATACACGTTTATGGACACTCACACACAATAATAATAACTAACTAAAACTTAACTTAAAATCCAGAACAATTTAAGTAAATCAAAGAGTAAGGGTAATAAGGTAGAGATAAGTAATTTATAAAAATAAATAAGCTTCTTAGCTAGAGCCATGGGTTAGAATGCGTGATGCCAAATGAAGTGTGAAAACAAAAACTACTTGCCTTTAAAGCCCTGTGTGGTATTCTACTTGTTGATTTTGTCAGATTCAATCTCAAACTGTGTGAGTCATAAGCACTTAAATATTCTTCAGAGGGTACTCAGTTCATGAAGTGCAGTGCTTATCTTCTCTCCCTTGAATGTTCAAGAGCCAACTTGATATAAACTGATCTTTTGAGACATGAATATATATGTGTGTGTATACATACACACACACATACACACACACATATATATAATATATTTTAGTTGTAGTAGAGTTGTTACATTTAACTTTATATATATATATATGTTGTATATATAAACATATATGTTATATATATAAATTTTATATATTATATAATATATAACTATTATATATATATAGCAACTCCATTACAACTCAAATGTATATTATATATAATATACATAACACACACATATATATGTGTTTATACACATATATATGTACACATATACACACACACACACATACACAGCAACTCTATTACAACTTAAATGTAGAGCTGAGAAGAGAGAAAAATGAGGAAAAATGAGGTCTCATCTGGTCCTTTTCATTTTCCTTATGAATGTGATAGAACATGGAGCTTTAAAGGTTCAATGCTTTTCAGGACCTTTTACATTCAATAACATCAAAACAATATTGAGTAAAATGGTAGAGTACGATAATCATCATGGTAAGTGGTACATCACTATAAATGTCTTGGTTGATTTCTTAAAAGAATCTTAAAAGTTTAGTTTTCCAGTTTCTAAAGAGTTAGGTTTCTGCCATGCAAACTGAATAACTGATAATGGAATGTCCTAATAGACTTACCATAACCTCACTTTTGTCTATATTAACATGCTGTTCCCTTCTTTCCTGTATTTAATTTTATTTGCATTTCCTCCAGAGATCAAAAATAGCAGTATATGAAAAGATGTGGACCTACATGCGATCGGCAGAGCCGTCTGTGTTCACTAGAACTACAGCTGAGGGCGTGGCTCGAGTCCGCAAGTCCAAGGGCAAATTTGCCTTCCTCTTGGAGTCCACGATGAATGAATACATTGAGCAGCGAAAGCCCTGTGACACGATGAAAGTGGGAGGAAACCTGGATTCCAAAGGCTATGGTGTAGCAACGCCCAAGGGTTCCTCATTAAGGTGGGTGGAATAGTATAACAATAGAACATGCATTGTTATAGTATTCCACCTTCCCTGATGTCCCTGAAAGAATATTTTACTTTCTGTGCAAACATAGTATGTTTGTTTGTTTATTTTCTTTTTCTCCATCTCATACTTTTGATCAACAATCAGGTAAAAGCAAATTTTTTTATTTTGATTCTAAAATGATCATAGTTGACATTAACCTTTGAAGGCCATATAAAAACCAAAGTGGTTGAACACTAGCTCCCTGCAGTGGGCCTAAATCATGGGTATTGTATATTTTTTTTCTAGATCTCATCAACTTTTTCTTTTGTTTTGCCCACCAAAATTGATGCTGCCTGCTGTCATTGTATCAGTAGTGATTCTGCATTTTATCATTGTGTTTAAACATTATCCCTGGTTGCCAGACTCTGAGTAAGAAGGAGCAGAGAGATTGTCTTCCCATCAGAGAGTGTGTCTGTTTCCATTTCAATGTTTCATTTAGTATGGCATCATTCTCTTCCAGCCTATGTTGAGGTTGCATTGGTACTGTTCAAATCACATCCACATATAAAGCCAACCGGACCTAGATGAAAGGGTGGGTCTGACTTTATGGTGCTTACTCAGGTCACACTCCCATCTATTTAAAAGGGAGTATGCTGTGAGTAAGATCTGTAAAGTTAGATCAAATATGATGAAAAGATATGTAGACTGGTTCACAGGAAAAGTTTTACCTGTATGGGTTAAAGAGGAGATTTTCACTCTTACTGGTCAAATCTACCCTTTGCTTCCTTTTGGCTCTTGACATAGAAAATTCATGTTTACACTCAGGAGGCAGAATTCCCTATTTTCCTTAATAATAAAGGCTACTTTGACCCTACCGGGGCTAGAGCAAGTGATAACTGACAAATCACTCTGGTCTCAGTGCTGCTTAGGAGAGAAGCACAGATTCAAGAGGAAATCACAGTCCTTGCTAAAGGGCTTAACCAAGAACCTGGTCTTGAGAAGTGATGTTTCTGGTAAGCCACTGAAAACTGAAGGTAATTAGAATTGCCTGGCCACGATGAAAGCAACAACAGTGTTCTGTAGTTGTTTTCATTGGCTTTAGGATGTGAACTGCAATATACTTGGGTTGAGTTGGGCAAGGGATGAGATATCTGTTTGACAAACAAATAAAGGTATGGGGGAAGGGTTTTGTGTAGGAGATGGTATTCTGTGAATAGGAAACCTTAAAGGAAACAGTTATAAAAAGCAGTCAGTAAAGGCAAATTTGAGTATGGATTCTGACAGCTCTGCTCTCTGGTTTATTTGAACAAACATCCCATAAAAAACCTAGAGAAATAATCAGGGAACCTTCAAACTAGTAAATTACCCATGACAGAGGTCTAACTAAAAGGATTTCATCCATTTAGAAACTTAAACTGCCACCACGATGTTTCAACTTTGTTGATATATCTTGTATGAAGTATTATAAAAAGTATACAATTTACATTCAGTCAGGTATCAGATACCCTTCTGTGGAGGTAGGTGTACAGGAACACCTTAGTGTAGAGAACTTACACACACACACACACACACACACACACAATGGTCATGCTATTGATTACATTCACTGGTTGTCTCTCTTAATTAATTCTCTGTGGATATAGCTGCCTTGTCTTCTATTTTCTGTCTTCTGATAAAGTCAAGCTTCTGGGACTGAATTTGGCCCTAAGATACGGGTGGGTCTGCCTCCCATTGATGGCTGCTGAGTTTCCTCTTAAATGTGCCCCTTTGTCAAATTAACACTACATGCATTGTTTGGGGCAATGCTGAACGGCTTCATCTGTCTAGAACTGTATAATAATGAGTGATTGGCTTTCCCCTCTTTTCCTGTCCTTGCCTGGATCTTGTTAATGAGGCATCTGTTAAACTCAGCTTCCTGGATGGGGAGTTTGTTTACACATTTTGTTTTCTGTATACCACAGTTTCCTGAGCAAGCTGGCCCCTGCATGCCAAAGCCACAGCCATTCTGTCCCTGTCTTCAAGAGCACTGGAAGGATACTGAAGGCTAAAAGCATTCACCATTCCCCCTAACTCCACTCCTCCATCCCCAGCCCTGTAAGCAAGAGGGGCCTATTAAATTAAACCTCTCATTCTTCTACCCCTAGGAGACTTCTCTTTCAAGAGAGGCAAACCAATACAGAGTTGAACTAATAATCATCTTTTGTATACATTATTTAGTTTGTAGAAACAAGTTCACATTGATTGCATTCATGAAAGCAAAATCCAGAAGGCACACTGCCATCAGGTGTCCATGAAACCTGTCTTACTAAGCAGAAACTTAAGTCTATTTAAAAAAATATATATATGGTCTTTGCATTAATTTTTCTGCTTATGGTAAGACATGTGTATTTCATTGTAATTAACTGTGGCTTTCTCACAAACTCTGTTCTGATTTAATAAGCAATGTGAAACTTTAGAAAAGATAAAACAGTAATATTTCCTTCTGTGTAAGCATAGCCAGATAAGGCTGGCAAAAGCTGGTCATGTTCTTTTCATCTATAGTTTCCAGCTTCCATAACTTACTAATGCTACAGAATAAATGTAACAGAAAAGAAAAATAGAGGACATATAATCAGAATAGACAGTCATAACTTTGTTCTTTACTGTGAGCTTTAAAACAAATACAGGCAAAATCATTGCAGAGAATGCATCTGTGACTAGTGATGGGTTTTGAGTCGCGGCAGGAAGCGTCTGCAGACACCAGGCCCAGGCAATTTCACGTGTAAGAGGTTTAATTGGAAGGGGGTAGGGGGGTAGCAGCGCAGGAAGAGAGAGGGGAGAGAGAGAAGAAAAGAGAGAGAAAGATGGAGGAAAGTACCCATATATATATATATATGTATATATATGTATATATATATGTATATATATATGTCGTGACGTAGCAGTCCAGGTAAAGGTGGGAGCTGAACCCAATGGATTCTGGGAATATGGTCACTGTTGCCCTGGCGACAGGTCTGTGGACCCGCCCACATATCTGCCGCAGGCAGGTTCTGGATGCTAACAACTAGTCTAGAAAATGTCACTATAGGGGCTGGTCTGTTGCTCAGTGGTAGAGAGCTTGAATAGCAAACAACAGGCCTAGGTACAAGCCTAGATAATAAAAATGTACCAGGTGACCTGGTTTAAGTGGAAAACAGTGGTGAATAGACCCTTTTCCTGTTCATACAGATTTCATTTCAGAATGTTATTCACTGGCAATATATGCAAATCTTAAAAACATGGTTTCAGTTATAGACAGCTCTGAAACTATTATTGCATTTTAACATAGATTCTCTAATTCTTAAATGGTACAACAGTGCCAGGTATATTGATCTTTTTATTTCTTCTGAATCTCTTTTGAACATGTGCATTACTGTATAAGGTTCTCTGGAATCCATGGCATCTTCCACATCTCTTCTCTACCACATTGACTACTGAAAATCACCCTGATAACTATTCTCTGATTGGCAAATTCTTAGGGGTTATTTTGAAATATGTATTTCAGGAAGCATTATAATGAAATAGGAATATAAAGTTTTGACAAGAGATATTTATTTATTTTAACTTTAATGCCAATGCCATCAACACTATCATCTTTACATTCAAATTTACCATTGTTCAGATTCTTTTTACACAAACTGGCCATAATTATTTATACTACAATAACATTACATGTATTATTTTGAAAATGCCATTAACTTTACTACATTCTCTATACTACTTTAATTACTATGCTATCAACCTTGCCATGTGTTAAATAATCCTATTAAAAGTTGTTTAGGTTGGTTCAGTTAACAAGACATTCAAACTATTATGCAGCTTTTAGGTGAACATGTTCTTTTTAAAATATTCATATTCTCTAGCATCTTCACTTATCACCAAGGAAATAACAATGAATATCATCTGCACATTTCTTCTGGCTTTCAACTTGATTCAAATATCTGAAACTAAATTAAAATCCTGTAGTTTCTAATGCTTTGATTAGTAATAACAATTCCCATGTAAAATTTATCTTCTCTGAAGATGGTTGTAGAACTGTGTCAAAAATAGACAATTTTTTTTCTGACACCAAAGAAAAGGGATGAAGTTTCAAAAGAGAATTTGCATCAGTGGGTGAATTCTGAAAAAAAAAGAAAAGAAAAGCCTGGTTGGACTTGGAAATTTTCAGCTCGTCCTTGCAAACCACACCTATCATGGTTCCTATACAGTAGGCATTCACAAATTCCCAGCAGTAGCATGATGGTGGGGGTCAGGCAGGATGTAGAGGTGATAGAGTACTAAGAATGGGAAATAGAAAACTTCATCTTTTATTAGACTTTCTCTTTCTATGTGTAGCAGAGCCAGTGGCCTTATGGGATATTCAGTTCAAATTACCTTTCTTTCACATTCTTCCCAGGGTAGACATATGAAATAATATTTTAATTTGTGTGTGAAAGATGTATTATACTCTAGAACCATTTTACAATGGAAAATTTTAAAGCATACTTTATCATAAGTTCAGATGCACTTAAAGCACTAAAGAGATGGAATTTACAGCACAGTGGGTAAGAATCAAAATTTTGGCTTTATGTCAGAAATAAGTCAAATTTTAGGATTTAATATAAATATAAAAACCATAAAAGTACAGAAGTGTGAGGATGGATATTAATATTACTGAGTTCCAGTTGGCCATAAATGGACACTGATTTATGTCTTCTGAAAATGATACATTATGGATTTCTAAATAATACTATAATTTTAATGTAACATTTCCTTAATTTTTTCAGAATTTCATATATGTATGCAATATATTTTGATCATATCCACTTTGCATCCACCACTAATTCCTCCTGGATCCTCCAACATGACTCCTTTCCAATTTCATATTCTCTTTTATTCTTCTGAGTCCTGTTAATGCCGACCCTGGCCTTGAGAGCATAGGTGTATAGGCATCTACTGAAGCAGTGGCAAAAACCCCAAAGAAAAACTATTCTTCCTCGTCCAGCAACTGTCAACTGCCAATATAGCTCCATAGCTAAGGCCAGGTCCTTCAAGAAAAACTTTCTCATTTTTTGAATTTTAATTAGCTTGATCTTTAAGCACAAAATTTTATATTAAGTATTATGGCAAAAGGTGAAGATCTTCTATATTCCTGTTGATGCTCTGGCAAAATAGACTGTTGGGATCCCATTATGTTTTGAATATTGTGGTGACTTGAACACGTTTGACACCCCTCCCTCCCAATAGATTCATGTGTTTGCATGTTTGGCCCATATGGAGTGACACTATTAGGAGATACGGACTTTGGGAGGAAGTGCATCACTGTAGGGGTGGGCTTTGAGGTTTCCTATGTTCAGGCTCTACCCAGTGCAGAGTTGCCTTCATCATGCTCTCCCTTCACAGCAGTGGAAACGCTAACTATCTATGACTGAATTGGTACCAGGGACTGGGGTACTGCTGTCATAGGCATGACCATGATTTTGTTGGGAAGAATGTGGATTTGGGGACTTTGGAAAGCTGTAGAATGTTTTAAATGGGGCTTAATGGGCCATTCTAGTAGAAGCATGGAAGACAGTCATGCTGAGGATGATTTGAACTGTAAGGGCTTGACTCAAGAGGCTTCAGGGGAGAAGAATTTTAGTATGTAGCTTAGAGATTGTTTGTGTGATATTTTGGTCAAGAATGTAGCTGGTTTTTCCCCTTATCCGAAGAGTCAGCCTGAGGCTAAAGAGAAGAGATTCAAATTAATTGCATTGAAAAGGGAAGTCTCAAAAAAAGCCTAGTAACAGATTCTGCCCTGTGGATCACTCTTTTTTTTTTTCTTTTTTGTAAATATGTAACATTTTATTTTAATAAGTCTTCTTAATATTTAGATAGTTTATCTTTAGAGAAACCATGAAGATTAAATTTCAGAAGTCCCCTATAACATGCCCCAGTTTTGGGGTTTGTATGTGTATGTGTGCTTGTTTTTTGTATTCTGCTTTTTGTTTTTGTTTTTGTATTCACTTCTCTTTTCATACTTCTCATTATTCCCTCCCACTATCCTTCCCCCCACCCCTTTTCCTCTGAGCAGGTGGGACCACCCTGGGTATCCTCCTACCCTAGTACATCAAGTCTCCGCAGAGCTAGGCATATCCTCTCCCACTGAGGCCAGAAAAGGTAGCCCAGCTAGAACATATCTCATGGAGAGGCAACAGCTTTTGAGATAGCCACAAACCCACCCACAAAACTTTTGACCCCAAATTTATCTTGTCTACAAGAAATGCAGGCACTGGGGATGAATAGAGACCAAAGGAATGACCAACCAATAATGGGCCCAATTTGAGACCCATCCCATTGGCAAGTACCAATCCCTGACACTATTAATATTCTGTTATGCTTGTAGACAGGTTGTCCTCTGAGAGGCTTCATTCAGCAGCTGATTTAGATGCTGATACTCATAGCCAAAGAGTGGGTGAAGCATGGAGACTCTCATGGAAGAATTTGGGGGGAAAAATTATGGGCCCCAAGGGGGATAGGAAATCCACAGGAAGGCCAACAGAGTCAACTAACCTGGATCCTTGGGGCTTTTCAATTCTGAACCAAGAATGAAAGAGCATATATAGGCTGGACCTAAGCCTCCGCACACATACGTAGCAGATATGCAGCTTGGTCTTCATGTGGCGCCCAAACAACTGGAGCAGGGGCTATCTCAAAAGCTGTGGTTCACTCTTATGAAGAGTGTTTTGATCAAGCATAGCTAAACTAAGAAAGAAAAAATACAAAATATATGGTTCAAAGTCTAAAGGAGTACCAGGAAGTGGAGTGGAGCTAAATCCTGTGGTCAAGGATATTAAATGGATTAAGAGAGTGGTGACCTCAGACCAAGATCCTATCTTGCAGTTAAACAAGAGGTAGTTTTATCATGTTAGCAGCTATTCTGAACAGGTTATTGTTTTCATTTAAACATAAGGAGATATGAGTATGAGTATGTGCTAGATTGACAAGGAATGGATTATAGTGGCTATTCTCCATTGTCAACTTGACTATACCTAGAATGAACTACAATCTAGGCCTTATAAAGATTGCATGTAAAGGCAAAGAAAAGCTTAGGTCCAGGCATCGTGGTACACACCTTTAATCCCAGCATTCAGGAGACAGAGGCGTTCAGATCTCTGAGTTTAATGTCAGTCTACAGAGCAAGTTCCAGGACAAGCTTAGGCAATAAAAGAAATCATTGAAAACAGAAACTGGTGGAAATGTAATAGCACAGGGTCCCATGTTCCAGCCCCAGCATGCAGCAGAATTTAGCATCTTAGGGCATGTGGCTTTGCCTTTAGGGTCAGGAATAGAAGAGGTTACAGGGACAATTGAAGCTGGTTAGCTGGAGCTAAGCAATTAACGGTCCTTAAGAAGAGACCAGCATTACTAAGGTGAAATCTTCTGGGAAGTACTATCTGGGAGCACAAAAAAAAAACTGTGTTCTAGAGGTAGACCTTGTGGTGGCAGCTAGACTTAGAAATATGTAAAAATCACTGATATGGTACTAGTTTTGAAGGCATGAAAGGGTCATGGAGGGGAGCTGAAGCTTGGCACTGTGAGAGGCCAGCAAAGGCCATTGGTGAAGGTACAGCCTCAGGTTCTGTTGATGGCCCAGGACTGAAGGGGCCCTGCAAAGAAGTTGAGGCTTGGCACCAGGAAGAGAGCCTAGAAGAGGCTATTGGGGAAGCCTAGTTGTGGCAGAAGATCGCAGCATATTGGACCTGCCAGTACCATGGGATGACTACCAAGAACAACAGCAACACTAGAATAGTCAACCAGAGCCTAGACTGCTACAGAGGCCAGAGCAGGAAGTGACTCAAGTCCTTTGGAGAAGCCCAGAAGATCATGTATGGATTCTAGACATTGGAACAAACAGCTAGTTGATGTTGCCTTAGAGACTCTGTGCTATTAGAGATGCCAGGGCCATGGGAGAACTGCTAAGGAAAGTGGCTAACAGGAAGTAAAACCAGTCCAAGAGAAAGAATTGTGTTCCACTCAAAAAACTGGAAGGAGTTTCATGCATGGAGATGCAGAGTTTGGGAGTTTGTCCCACTGAGATCTGGTGTTGCTTTGATTCAGTATTTCCTCACATGAAGTTTTGGTGTGGATGCATATTCTGTGATATTGGGAACATGTGATCTGATATTTTTATTATTATTTTGATCTTATAGGGGATTAAGGTTAAGAGGTCACATGAGTCTCAGAAGAGTCTGAACTCTGGACTTTTAAACATTGTTAAGACTGTGATGGACTCTGAGGACTTTTGAAGTTGGGCTAAAAACATTTTGCATTATGTTATGGCTGCAAGCCTATGGGGGCCAGGGAGTAGAATGTGGTGGTTTGAATAGGTTTGACCTCCATTGACAAATGTATTTGAATGCTTGCCCCATAGGGAGTGGTACTGTTAAGAGGTTTGGTCTTGTTGGAGAAGTGCATCTCTGTGGAGTGTTAGTGGGCTTTGAGGTTTCCTATGTGCAAGCCCCTCCCAGTGCAGAGGACAGTCTCTTCCTGGCTGCTTTCAGATCAAGATGTAGAACTCTCAGCTCCTCCAACACCAACTCTGCCTCCACCATAACATGCTTACTACCATGATAATAGACTGAACCTCTGAAACTATAAGCCATCCCCAATTAAACGTTTTCTTTCATACGAGTTGCCTTGACCATGGTGTCTATGATCTAACAATGGAAACCCTAACTAAGATAAATATAGTCTATTGGGCTAAGGACTAAATTAACTGAACAAAATTGTTTGCACCTTTTATCATTCACAGACACACAGAAGCATGCAACCCCCCCCACCCCCCGGTGATGTACTTAAATGCTTCCCACTTCTCTATAGTAATACTGGTGTTTACTGTGAGTACCAATTATTTTATATTCACAAATTAGCATGACATGTGGTAAACACATTGATGTTATATGTGTCCTGGGGAAAATGATGGCATACTAGGACTCATATATTACATCCTTCCTTTATCAGATGTATGAGCTCTATAAAAAAATATGGAAGTTTCTGCAACTATCAGAAAATTGAAGTTTTTAATTTAGGTTTTCTATAATTAAAAAAAATGGCTAAAATAATATCTCCCTTAAAGGGGAAATAAACATTCTTCTCCTACCTTCCTGGAGGATATACTATGCATGACACACTTTTGACTTTTCTTCCCATCTAATCCAAATCCTCTAATACATAACTCTATAGATGGTTTCTTGTTTCCAACTGAGTTTTTTCCAGCTGATTTGTACATTTTTAACACTAGGGACACATTGCAGACCCCTGAGCACTCAGTAGAAAGTTAAAAAATTACTAAATTTAGTGTTTAGTTACTCTTTTCATTTTTATCTTTATACATATAAGTTATATTTTAGTGACTTTCGTAGGACGGAATAGAGATTTTTATGGTTATTTTCGTATTTACTACCTCAAAGAAAGGTGTATTTAACAAATGAAATTCCTGTAATAGAAATTGTAGAGTCTAACATTTTGAAACTTATTAAATAAGAAAACCATGACTAGGCACCATCTCTAATATTCAAGGAAATTTCAAACTATTGGACTTTTAATTCATGCATTTGTCTCATAGAACATAATATCAACCATGGTAATGTGTAACTGTAATCTTAGAACTTGGAAAATGGAAACAGGAAGACTAAGAGTTCAAAGTCATTCTCAGACAATAGGGAGTATGAGGCCAGCCTGGGATACATGAGACCCTGTCTCATAAACAAGTCAATAATAATAAATAAACATGAATTTTTAAGCATGCAGAAGATCAAAACAAATGTGTATTGTCATTTGAATCACCTCTTTCTCTCATGGTGGATAAACACCAGATATGAGTTCCTTCTTACAAGTCTTCACAATGGGACTAGAGTGAAGCATTCCTTTAGTAGGTTCTGGAAAGCTTAAAACTAGAAAATGGAACAATGTAGATACTCAAATAAGAAGGTGCCAAACAGCTATGTGAAGTGCAGCATAGGAAAAGACCTCCTAACAGACGGGTAGGTGAAGAGATACATGAAGCCAGCATCTTAGAAGGTAGGCATATAAACAGCATGTACTCTTGGGCCTGAACCTGTTGTTTCTGCTTTCTGGTCAAACTGGATTTGTTAATCTGGGCAGAATATATAGACAAGTTGCTGTCATTTAAGTCTCAGCTACAGGACAAACACTATGCAATAGAGAACATAGGCACCTCAGGCTTTCAACATCCTCAAGTGTACCTGGCCAGAGTGAGTCAGAGTGTACAGGCATAAAGTAGCAGTACTTCCAACACAGGAAGGGCAACTATGGCATCATCATGAAAAGGTATTAATATCAGAGGCAAAAACTTCTGTATGCATGAAGTTAGTACATGAGAATGTTCATGCATATTGAAATGAAGAAAATAGAGTATAGTAAAATAGTCATGTTTCCATTTGTCTTTTAATATTGAGTTTATCTGTACATTCATATTCAACTCCTCTAAATTTACAATTTTTTAATGTAAGATGTTTTGTCTTATTCTCTATGACATAGAGTTTTACAGTGACTACAAGGTAGTTATTAAAGCTTTTTTAAAAATAACTCTTCAATGAAGACCATGTGACAGGAAAGTCTCCTGCACATAGGATCTAAGTGCATAGGATATGACTTCTATAGATTTAAACCTACTTGGCACTTATAATCAGAAGATAGTATTTCTGTATAATACAGAAAACTGTATTATGAGTAGTTCTCTGTGAATCCTTGGAGCACCAACACAGGTCAAGCAGTAACTTTTGTGTCACTGTTTGCAGATACAGTTCTTCAGACATCTCCCTAAATGAAAACTGCAGAGTAGGGCAGCCTGGGGTTCTTCAGCTCAAGCTGCTCAGGTTTCCAGTTCTTGAGTAGCTCTTACAAATCTGGAGATGAAAAAAAAAAACCTTCTAGCCATATTACAATAGATTCCTGCCCTTTATGGTTCCAAAACAGTCTTACCTGAGAGAATAGAGACAGATTGGGAAGAAACTGAAGAGGACAAGGTAGAATACAGCTCTTTATACGTGCAATAATTAGGAAGATAAAGGATATGCTGTCCATGTACCATGTTAAAGTCTTGGAGGAATACATAGTGAAGTGAACATTACCGTGAGATGATGCCTTAAAGCAGTGGTTCTCAACTTACCTAATGCTGTGACCCTTTAATATAGTTCCTCATGTTGTGGTGACCCCCAACAATAAAATTATGTTTGTTTCTACTTCATAAGATAACTTTGCTACTATTATGAATCATGATGTAAATATCTATGTCTTAGGTGACCCATGGGAAAGGGTGATTTGATCCCCAAAAGGGTTCACACCCACAGGTTGAGAACCACTGCCTTAAAGTTTATGATATTATAAAAATGTAATCTACTCTTCAGTGAAAAATTCTCCACCACAATGCTTTAATATAGTTCTATGCTGATGACAACTTAGAAAACCAGAGGAAAATAATTGTTTTTCTGCAAACATGAAAATCTACTTCACCATCTACTTCACCAGAGTATATGAGAAAGTATCCATCCACCACTCTAGATGGGATCAATCTTTTGTGTCTGAAGTATCAGCCAATGTGAAATTGGTTTTATGCTTTCATATTTAACAAACAAGAGAGAAGATGGTTTGGATGTTACAGAACAGTGTAGAAAACAGTGTAGTAATTATTCTGACTTAGAACAATATTATTCTTTAATATAGAATTAAAAACTGCAGTTCGTTCACTTTGAAGGTTTCTCTTTACCCCCAAGACAGACATCTAGCTGTTGGTTTCAGAATGATCTACCGGACATGTAAGGTGATTTTCTTATAGATACACAGTATCATATGCATAGGAACATGCAAATAGAAAACCATCTTTCACATTTCCAGATGCCTGAGCCTTTGAAAAGTAAGCAATCTACTGATTAAATAATTTTAATAAGATATGAGTAGGTGAGCAAATCATTGAAATGCTGTGTGAAGTCATTTTTTACCCCTTTCCATAATTGAACATCATTCTTTTAGATGCAGAGATCCCACAATTTCTGGGAATCAAAAATCAAAGATATGTACCAAGAATGAAATTCACTTCTAAAACCTTTGCAGCACCATTTCAACATAAACTTTCACAGCACAAAATTCAACAATAAAGGAAAATTGAAAGCACAGATCCATCCTTTCCATTTCAATCTTGACTTTCAAAGTCCTTCAAAAACTTAGAAAAATGTTGTCACCACTCCCACTTTTTTATTGCTAGAATTTCAAACATAAAAGCAAAATTTTGTAGTTAAAAAGCCATAAGGGAACTTAATGTATGTGCCCAAAGAACTAAGACAGCACCTGTTTTACCTTTAAAAGTAGTCAGGAAAACACAGAATAAAAAGGGGGCTGTCTCCCACAGCAATTAGTTACTTTCTATTAAATAATATGATGACAATATTACATAGGACAAAAACATGTCTATCTAATACTTAATTTTCTGTTTAATTTTCTCACTTTAAAACAGTATTTAAACTTGGCTCCTATAAAACACTAAAAATCATTGTCTAGTATCTTTCTAAAGTGAGATACTCAAAGCACAGCATAATATTACTCTTTTCAAATGTATATACTTTTTCTAATTCTTTTGTGGTGATGACACTGTAAATAAGGGTTAAGTGACTTGCCTGAGTTCCCCAGCTGAGGTTACAACTGATGTCTTCTGACTCCTTTCTCCAGTGCTCTTATGGGAAAAAAAAAACCTTTCTTTAAATTGTATTTTTAAATACGAATACAGTTTACTCTAAAAAATAACAGCAAACTTTTTAAAATTCTTCCCTTGTCTCAGTTTGCCAACACTGATAAAGCTAAAGTGTATTAAAAAAATATACTTATAGGACTCAAGTTTGCACCTAAATTTAAGTGAAAAGTAGGATAAATTCTTATTTAGCTGAGGAAATTACACAGAGGTAGATAATAAATCCGCCCAAAGAAAGACTTTCCCATTGTTGAAGTTGGTTCTCAAAAAGATTAGAAACTTAACTAACAATCTCCAGGATCTGACTTGTTCAATGAAGAAAAAACAGCCTCTTAGAGAATCCCAAGAGATGGAAATCAGCTCCCTCCTGCTTCTAAATACTTGAAGCATGCTCTGCCTTTGTATTTCAGTCTCAGAACTCTCTGGAGTTGTATGCGATGGGGGAAAGTCAGTTCCAAGTGATAGAAACAGGGATGATGGTTTGGAAATTAAACAAGCCACTTCTTTTGCTGTGGTCTGCCATATTGTGAAACAGAAAAGTGTTTTTAAAGGTGTTTCTCAGATGGAGATACCAGTCTTACACACATATGTGAATAGAGATTGAAAGGAAATGCTGGTGTCACACTTTATTTTTTCAAGACAGGGTTATTCTCTGTATTCCTGGCTGTCCCGGAACTCACTCTGTAGATCAGGCTGGCCTTGAACTCAGAAATCCATCTACCTCTGCCTCCCAAGTGCTGGGATTAAAGCGAGCACCACCACCGCTGGGAGGCTTCACAGTGTCCAGTGTTCTGCCTGCTTGTACACCCGCAGGCCACACGAGGGCACCAGAGCTTATTATAGATAGCTATGAACCACCATGTGGTTGCTGATTATTGAACTCAGAACCTCTGGAAGAGCAGCCAGTGCTCTTAACCGCTGAGCCATCCCTCCAGCCCCCTGGCTTCACACTTTAAATAAGGCACATATGTGAGAAAATCCACTGGGATTAATAAAAAGTATAATTAATGTGAAAGTTCAGGCAGGATTTACTTGAATATTATTGAGAACAAATTGTATGTTGTCATATGCAGCTATGACAAAAATAATGTCCTCCATATAATGTGAACTTTCATCAAGAAGATGATTTTTAAGGCAACACAGTAGCCTTAGCAATGCCAACATCACAGTAACCTTAGCAAGGACAACACTATTAATTTCTCTTTTGTTTTCCTCTTTATCTCGAGTAGCTAACACTTAGCTCTGAAGTGTACATGCTGCACGGTCACTCTAATGTTACCCAGCCCAGGACATATTTCTATAGTTAGTCTCTTTGGTTGTTTTCTATATAATTTTCAAACACAAAGAGTTTGGTACCAAACTGTAACAACCATGGACAAAATAAGTGTTTTATAAGATAAAATATACCTTTTTTTTTTTCATTTTAAGAATGGTTTACAATATTTGGCTGTATTTGTTTCAGAAAAAAAAAACTAGGATGACAATTTTATAGTGTTTAGAGGGTAGAGTATTAATTGTCAAGATAGCCACTTTTAGAATAGTCACCACTGATAAAGAAGAAAATTATGCTGCAACTGAAAAACTTTTATTATATCAAGTTCATTTCATACAGCTTTAAGGTCATTAAAGTTCATAGGGTGACTCCAATGCAAACCAGATGGAGTGACTGAGGAAGACAAGATTGCTTATGTAACACACAGTTTCCTATAATGTTTTCTCCTCCTGCACATTTTCATGACCTTTAAAGTACTGCAAACAATGTCCCTCATTTTGCTGTCTCTGTAACATACTGGGACGAACTGAGTTTCCAGCATGCATCCATTTGCTCACCTGATGTCATTTTACTTGATGAAGTTTTTTAATAAGTTACCCAAAGTTAAATAACAATAGCACATGATCTTGTATGGGTTCAGGCTCATTCTTGGTCTCTACTCTCCTTTATGTCTCACGGAATTCAATCAATTGTCTGGTATTGATTTTGTATGGGAGCCAATCAGCCACCCTCTCTGAAATTAGGCCAAAGGGTAGCTACAAACTGACCTTACAATCGTTAACTAGACAACACCCTAAAAAAAGATAATTCAAGTAAGAAAAAAATGTCAGAGACTATGTAATGTGAAGTAAGTAAAGATTTAGTAATAGCTATCATATATAAAACCCATGTAAATAAATACATTCTCAGACTTTATCCCATCAACCAATTGGAGTTGATGCTATATCCATCCAGACACGTGAGTCTATAGAAACACATGTCATCGAGCTGATAGGTGACAGAGGTGTTGTTATGGCCATTGTTATTGAATACCCAAACTTAGTCTTCTTTCTATCTATCTTTCCAAAGACACCAGGTGTCCTATTCAATCACAGATACTTTAAGGAAGAAAACTCCATCTGATAATGGCTATAGTTCGCTGAACTTGTATGAACTGAAACCTAAGTCTTGTTGGTAGATGAAAGAAAAAGTTAAAAAAAAAATAAATGCCACCTGTGATTTCTTGTTTCAGGTGAGACTTTTTCCTAATCCTTCCATAATATGTTATTTTCAATTTTTATAAAAATTTTTACAATTGATTACATTATGTACAGCTTCTCATACATTGTCATATCATTATAATTTTATCCCCAAAGACAAGAGGAATGTCAGGACACCTACATGGGAAGAGTTCTCCATGGCAACTCTTGAAGTGCCTTACCTAATTGCTTCTGCTAATCAATTTCCCAAATAGTGCTATCCCATGAAGTTTTCTGCTTTAAGAAAGCCTGAAATTTATTAGGAGTCTCTGACAAGACAGACTAGTTCAGCAAAAGGCACCATATTTTATATCTTACACAGTTATTGTCCATTCTCTTTGGCTTAATACTTAAAATTTGATTCTGTGGAAGCCCCATCATATCAGACAGTTGATAGTATCATGTGAGACTTAAGGAAAGGATTGGCCAGAACTGAACTTGACTTTAATACAAGACCATGTTCTATTATTGTTTAACTTTGGGTATTTCTCCCCTAGGAGGAGGACAGAGGAGAACTAACCAGCTTCAGGATTAAGGTAAGAGGGGAGTTTTCTTTCAAAAGAATGGGTTCCATCCATTTGAAGGAAACCCCTCCCCCACCTATTTATTAATCCCCTTTTCTTTATACATTTATATTTTTTAAACCACCAGCATCAGGAAGCCAGCTTGGTACCTATGCATAGTAGTGATTTCAACATCCACTTACAAATTTTATAGCAGAAAAAAAAACTTTCACACAAGTCATAACAGTTGTATGCTACTGCATTCATTTTTTCCATCCTCATTAAATTTCAGTACCAGTCTTCCATTGAGATTTAAATTCTCTAGCTGTTCATTTCTCTGCATATAGACTATTTATTGTTATTATCAATCAAACCATACTGGTTAAGAAAATACAAAAATATTAAACTAAACTTCAAAATATTTCTCATAAAATTCATTGTTATCAAGCAAAATTTAGTAAAAGATGGTGTTGTTATAATTTTAATGATGTCTAATTATGAAATAAAATCAGACTAAACTTTTAAGCTGAGGTAAGATAGACAGTGTGATTTTTTTAAAAATATACTATATAGAATTTTAACAAGAAAAATGATAGGAAAGGGACATATTTTTTGAGCACAATTTCTAGATACTGATTCATCCTCTCCTGCAGGCCTCTTGATGTTTACTTTAATTATTTCTGTGGTACGTTCACATTCCTAATTATTGTCTTTGAAGTCATCAAATACTCCCTACCTTTGGTGTTTCTTCACATTGTTTTTTCCATTCAAGAGTTCCCAAGGGAAGATACAAAGTTGTTTTCTGACCTCACATGCATGCCATGGCACATATGCCCTACCCCTAATATCACACACTCACACACACAATAAATAAATAAATAAGAATGGAATGTCATCCTTGTCATTTATATTGAATTAACAATAATTAATGGGTACACATTTGTACTGTAAATGCTGTGGTCTCAAAGTTAAGCAGGTAATGGACCAAAGAGACAATGACTCCTTTTATAAACATTTGTCACAAAACCCTGATGAGCAGAATTCAGGATGGCATAACCTGCAGAAAGAGCTAAATGCATAATCCCAGCTCTCCCTTAGAGAAATGAGAAGCTGGGGCAAGAAAGTCTCCAGAAGCTTCAGGGCCAACTAGCCTTGCTTACATAGCTGTGAGCAGAAGACCCTGTTTCAAGCACAGTGAAAGAGGAGGCTCACCTCAAAAGTTTGTCCTCTAACCTCCACACACTGCACCACTACACGTCTGTATTTGCATATGTGAACACATACACAAACATTGCTCAGGGACAGAGATATTTTTAAAATAAAACATAAGATAAGCAGATTATTACCTTTATGTAGAATGGTGTAAACTCAGTATCTCTAAGAACTATGGAACAGACTTAGAATTCTTTGACCAGAAGTTCTATTACTCCTTTTCTGGGACTACTATATAGCCCTAAAGATTGTGGAAAATTCAGACACTGTCTTTCGTTAGTATTTTTACTACTCAAGTTTCTTTTTCTATTTTTACTATTCTCCCAACCTAACCAAAAGGCAATAAGAAAATGAAACAAAACCTATTAACACAAATAATGCTTTTATGAATAAGCTCCAAATACTTGTCTACAGGTAAGGAACCTACAATATCAAACCAGAGAGAAAAGTTGAAGCTATTACCCAAAAATTTTATGGAAATTCTAAATACCTGCAAATGAAACAAAGCTAGACATATTTAGTGACCTAAATATATGCATGCAATGTGTAGTGAAATAAATTTTAGTGAAATCAAGTAAAATGTACAGCTGCCATTTGATCTTTATTGATAGATATGTCATTTAATTTCTCAGGTTAACTGTATTAACTATTTAAAATAGTAAACTTAGTTTAAAAAGTTTTATCTAAAGGTGTTTACAGGTTAAATGTAGCCAGACTGAAAGTGATTTGCAAAAGCACTTATCTAGGCCTTCATTTTTTAAGTTTAAAATGCAAAGTGTGTGATAATATTATATTGTCCTTGACATTAAAGCATCAGTTGTATATGATTTTATGAGTGTTCTTTCCTACTGGAGATTCGAAATACATGAAAGACCCCTTTAGCTAGAATCCTTATGAAGCACCTTCTTAGATTATTTTGCTGATAAATTATTTCAAATTATTCTTATAGTGTTAATATTTCAGTGTCTTTCTTGGGTAATTCCATGTGATACAAGTTATTGAGAATCACATGTATGTCTTGTTCCATATCTAAGATATAGCTCGGACTCTCTGAGCAAATGGAACCTAAACACATACTATGTTATGCACAAAACCTATAGTGGATCCATTGTCTGCTCCACATAGAAGTATCTGAGAGAAACCTTATAAACAGGGCCCAGACAGAGAAGCAGTGGATAGTGGTTGAATGATTAATCAGTGATTATTGGGCAAACATAAGATATAGAAAATATGAGAGGAAGGGGCAAAAAGTTATTGTGAAAGGGTCTATTGAATTTGTAGTAAATTCTAAACAAAATACCTTTGAAGCTATGAGGAAGCCACCATGGCTAGAGTCAGAGAGAGTGGGCATATAGGGTGACTATGTTGAGTAGATTGGCTAGAGTCAGAGAGAGTGTGCATATAGGGTGACTATG
>NW_022196907.1:1165820-1183788 GCF_008632895.1 Mastomys coucha | reverse complement strand
ATAGGGTGACTATGTTGAATAGATTGGCTAGAGTCAGAGAGAGTGTGCATATAGGGTGACTATGTTGAGTAGATTAGACTTTGGCATTGATTTAATATTGCCAGTGAGTAGCCTTGAGTCTTACCATAAGGTAAAAACAGTATACTTTAAAAGCACATGTAGACCCTGAATTTCAGAAAAGTTGCAATAAAAACTTGAGGTGAGTACAAATCCTGAAAGGTGTTTGTTGGTGTGCTCTTTTGCTGCAGAGAAGTTTATTGTGGCTTTGGTTAATGAGGGAGTCATACTTCCAAGAGCCCGTTTACATGGTAACGTAGGCTATTCCCCTAAGCATGGAATAAGATGAATATTTGAATACATGGTCTACTCTCTTAAGTCCTAGATCCCTAAGAATATCATCACAAGGAAACCTAATCTTTTATACTAGATCAGAAAATTTACTCAGAAGAAATAGCTGGAGGAAAAAAAAAAACACATACAATAAAACAGCAAGACCAATCCACAAAAACCCAATGTAATATTTGAATTTTTACTTCCTTTCATTTCCTTAGCCCACCGTCTTTAAGACCTGTTATTCTGAAAAATGCCCCTGAATTTCTATTTCATTTCTGCAGTCATTGAGCTCCAGGTCTTTGGGCTGTCTCACTCCCTCAGTTAAATCACTTGTTAAGATTACTTGCACCTGTTCTGTCCATCCATAGGAAGTAGATGTTGAACTGACAAGACCACCCACCTCTATGGTTTTATGTGAGCATGAGTATAATAGTAAGCAATGTCAGAGATACCAACTCAGTCATGCAGTGTGGATAAAAGCGAATCAGTGAAAATCCCTGCCAAACCTGGCAAACTTCTCAGGACATGGACAAGTTCCTGAAAGAGACATAGCAGGATGGAAAAAGCATTAACACCCAGGAGAGGGCTTGAACAAGGAGCAGAAAGTGAAAGCACTTGGAGAAGAGCACTGGACGAGAAGGCAGATGACTCCTGTCCAGCTGGGCAGGACACCTAACTATCTAACACCTAACGTGCTGCGCAAGTCACCTAACAATCATTAGGCCACAATGAAATCTGTGAAGTGAAAAAGAAAAGACAACCTCTAGCCCACAAATTGACTCAAAAAAGTTCTCAAGATTCTAAGTCCTTATAGCACTCCTTGAAAGTTTAGGAAACAGACAAGAATGTAAAAGAAAATATGACCTGTGGTTCATGGGCTGAATCAGAATTCTAGATTCATACTAGGAAGAATAAGGAGCAGAGTCTAGAAGGCAAAAGAATGCAAAGTCTAGAACAGAGCAAAGCCTGCACAGCTCATCCTCAGCCACCAAGGCTTAGGCATGCATGGCACCATGTTGCAGAAGATCCCTCATGCAGTGACTGACAGCAACCAGATGGTAGTTCTCTGAACTTTATACTAATAATGACTTAAGCTTGAAAATTAAATTCCATTTCTAGAGACTACAAAGCACCTCATGAAACATCTTATAATGCATCTGGTTGTGTCCTCATATGACACTCTTTTGTAGCACTTGTAAACAGCAGAAACAATGAAGTAGAGAGGATGGACACTGTAGACCTTAAGGCCTCAAAGAGGACCCACTAATAAAATGAAATTAACAATATTTAATTGAGATAGCTTCCTTGATATTTTCTTAATTTACTCAAGTGCATCTGAAAGTATTTTTTCCAATTTTTTTTTACTTTTCTCATCAACTTATCATGCAGCTATTTTTATAATCTTTTATGATATGTTTACTTAATGATCACAAATTAATGTAGAGCCTTAGAAATCACTTCCAGAGAAATAACACACTCAAAACTTCTCTACTGAAATTGTGAAGTCAGCATGGTGTCAATTTTTTTTAGATCTCCTTCTTCTGAGAGACATGCATAAGAGAAGTCACAAATTAACTTCAAAACATGTGTTTCTAGAGTTTAGTTCAGATATTTGAGTCTTTCCAAAGTCTATAAACCACCGGTAATCATGGACCAGTTAATGTGTACAATTTCTGGCATTTTTATTGAAGAAAACATCCAGCTTTCATCAGAGAACTGTGACTAAATGTACATTACAAATCATAATCTATAATCTAAAATTAACAATATGTAACTAAACTCAATGAAATACTGGTGAAGATTTACCTTAAAATATTCAACATTAACATAATTAAGGGCCTAAAATGATGGTTGAGTAGATAAGAGTGTTTGCTCAAACACAAGGACCTGAAATCAAATATATATATATTAGGCATAGTCTCCTCTCACCTCAACGCTGTTGGGGAACAGGAGGATCACTAGGGCTCATTGGAGCCAGCCTAGATCCAGGATAATAAGTAACCCTGTCTAGAGGAATAAGGAGATAGAAGAAAACATCCAATGGTCTCCTCCAGGCTTTGCATGCACAGGCATTCACACATGCACACACACACACACACACACACACACACACACACACTGTAAATAAAAATTTCAGGTCACTGTGTGTGTGTGTGTGTGTGTGTGTGTAACCAAATGCCTTGAATACAGCCTCTGTAATCACAATAATCCTTGAAGAATAACTTTTGTCAGACATAGTTCTCAAATAAAATAGAAATAGGCATGCAAATTCCAAAGACCAAATGAAAACTTTCTGAAAGCTAGTCTAGTATATCTTCATTTGTTCAGCTCTCTGGGACTTAGTTGAACTTAATTACCCTTAGTCTCCTGTATACCACTTAAACCAAGTGGCTTCCAGCCCCTGATTCAAGAGACAAAACCAAGCATACCAAAGTCAATGGAAAATTGCAGGTCAACCAAAATTTTCCTGAGCTCCTTGACAATACCACCGAGATTCTGCTTCTTCTTTAGATCAGAGTTGATACAAAGTATCAATGTTTGTCTTGAAGACAACAGTTCCATGTGTCTGTTCTAGTTTAATTTGGGTTGCTGTGATACAATACGCTAACAAAAAAGCAACTTCTGGGAGAAAAGATTTCTTTCAGTCCACAACTCCAGGTAACAGGGCAACATAGTAGGTAAGTCAAGCAGGCAATGGCATGCGTTCCCAAGAGCAAAGAAACTCAAATGAGCTAGTAAAACCACACCTACAGTCAAGGTCAGACAGAAAGGAACATAAGCATGTTCTTTATTCTTGTACAGTGCCACCCCCCAAACCCAGGAATGGTGCCACCCATTTTCAGTCTATGTTCTCCCACAACAATCAAGACTTGTCCAAAGCCAACCAGATTGAGTTGATCCCTATTGAGACTCACTTCCTGGGTGATTCTAGGTTGAATCCAGTTGACAATTCAAACCATAACTGAGTCATATAAAATACTTGAGAGGCTTTTGTGTGGTTTTTTTGTTGTTGTTGTTTTGTTTTCTGGTTTTGTTTTTTTTGGTGGGAAGGGATGGATTTTATTGAGTCACATTGGAGAGAATTTTGAGTCAGCAGGGAAGTTCAGAAAGTTAGATGTAATTAAAATTAATTTTAAAAATCCTCTTACCCACAGTGATTTGTTTTGTTTTCATCCAGTTTTTTCATAGCATTGAAAATATTGGCAGTTTATTTTCACACTGAGATCACAACCTACAAATCTATTTTCGGCATTATGCCATATACTGTTTTACCTTGCTATTGATTTTAATAAATTAAAAGAAAGTTATATGGATTATTAATGTTTTCAATACTAATACCTATGCAGCTGTATAGATTCAGTTACATTAATCTAGAAGAATTTGATAGAATAGGGTTGAATCTAAGCATGTGAATCGAGACATCCATAGTAAGTGTTTTCTGGAATTTAAATGAAGCTTCTGTAAGAGTTATAGACCCAAATAAACTTAATTCTTTTATTCAAGAATTATAGATATCATTCTATCTTTTGTATATAGATATACTAGTGGATTTGTTATAAGGTTTTCTGTTAACATTTTCTCTAATTTCTTATGATTGATTCTCCAAACAGAATCATCTTAAAGCTCTTATTATATAAAACACAATTATTTTCTCTCTAGGTTTTTATTCTAAGTATACTAAAATGCCCATAATATTAAATCTTTAACTACCCTGAATATAAAATTTATTTTTATTTTTCAATATGAATAAAAACTGAACTTAAATTATTTTAATGCACCAGGTTAGTTCCAAGTAAGATTGTATTACTTTTTTGTGCTTTGTATTTCCTCTGGCAGAAATTGCTTAAAATCACCTTTGCTTAAAATATCTTTGCTGGTTCCAAAGGAATTTTCTCATGTCATACAATTTCTTCTTAGTTCACATAATTTTGATGGTGTTTGAAAACAAATATATTAGAATTTGTTGTAGTCAATGATAAAAATCACAGATCCAACTAAGTAAATATTGTAGGCTTTTTTAATACCACATATTTAGATTCTATCAGGAAATGATATAAAGAAAACTTTCCAGCAAAGATATCAGAGGCTTAAGGCTGAAGAGAGATGTTTTATATGTGAATACAATAAAGTGTCCTTCCACCCCTGGATAATAAAGGAATAGAACCATGTTATGGTAGTCAGGATACAAGAAATCTCTCAGGTGCATAGACATGGCATCTTAGATAATAATGAAACCTTTGTTCAATTAAGTGAAATGGGACTGAATTCAGCCAGAGTAAAGAAATTATTGCAAATTATTCATCTACAAAAAATATGCAGTTCCCATTTTCTATTGATAGATATTTACTAAATGTAAAGGTCAACATCATTTTACATTCAGTTTTTCTGTATCATTACAGTAACTCTATTTTGATTTTGAATTTTAAAATTGCATCATTTAGATTTGGAGAAATTATTAAGTGGGTAAGAGTAGTACTAGACAAACATGAGTAGCTCAATTCAAATACAGCATCTACATTTAAAAAGGAAAAAAAAAAGCCTGGGTAAAGCCACGTGCATTCATTATTTCTACCATTGCCAGAGAAATTGGAATTACTGGAGTTTGTTAGCCACCAGCTTACTAGTGCGAGATTCAATGAAAGACCCTGTCTCAAAGATATAAAGCAGAAAAGTCCTGGCAACCTTCTCTTCCCCTCTCACACAGGTTCAAGTACTGATTGAGCACACACATATGCCCACACCCTAGTCACAAAATTTGCCAACCTTAAGCATTATAAATTTGTCTCATTTATTTAGGTAGCCATGGTACCTAATGTACACTTTAATGCCTCACCACCAAGGAGATAAATTACATTGCAAAATATGAACTAGAAGTGAGCATGAGGCACGAGGTATCCAGCACCTACGAGAGCATATATTTTTAATTAATTAATAGAATTTGAGAAGTCATTAGTGGAGGCACAGGAAGAAAGACGAAAGATGCTCACCTAGGATAAATGTGGTATTTTTAATAGAAAAAGCATATTTACATTAGACGCTACAAAGGGAGTAAGTGCAATCATTTCCCTTTCTTAGATCCCATTTAGCACTTGCGTCTATGGAACTTTTCAAATGAAGACAAAAGGATTTGTTAGGATTTATTGGCATCTTTGAAAATTAGGGCAATGAGATGAATTTCTAAAATCTGAAATTGTAGACCAGTTTCAGTAATAATAACCCTCAGCCCTTCCCATAAGTCCTGGGATTTATGCAGCTAAACCTCTCATTTCAAAGTAGTCACATAACCTATGATGGTATTCACTGCTAGGGGAAGGTAATAGGAGAATTTTTCTTACTTAGACTTCCATGAGGCATAAAATATACGGCAAATAAGTGAATTACTTAGGACTTATTTCAGCCCACAAAACCCACTGTCTACATACTTCGGTTCTCAGATGAAGTTCTTCCTTCTAGCAAGAATATAGCCAAATATGTTTTTCTACCACCACAACCACCACCACCACCCCTCTCTTGGCTTTTAAATTAATCGGTTGTTTTCAAGTTAACGTTAAGTTGCATTTAATACAAGAGGAATAATTAATGCAAGAATTAGCCCCCAGAGTCTACTCCCCTTTTTCTGTTCCATATAATAACCATCATTGCCTTCTTGATGCTAAGTAAGCAGGAATATCCGGGTCGATCAGCAAATGTTTCTGACATTGGAGACAATGCTTTAGAGGCAGTGAGTCAAATGTATGAATGAGTTTCCAAAGCAGTGATAAAGTACTTGTCAGTAGGGATCTACTTTCTGAGATCCTGACTGACCGGATGCTTTTTAAGTTCTATGACCATGATTAACACCTTTTCTTAGGGGTTTCTTTAATATTTGAGCTGAATAAAAAGTACTTTTTAACAATTCTAGTAAAATAATTGAAGAAATGTTACATATCGTCAGTCATCTGGTGATTGCTATTCTTACTACTATGTCAAACTAACTAATTTCTTAGAACAGGTTTAAAATGATGCATATACATATAGTTTACTCTGCAGTTTAAGTGGCAGTCTGAGGAGACTTTAATACAGCACAAATCTATTACAAAGAAAATAACGTCTTCTGTCATGTAGTTGTAGATTACCATGGAAAAAATTAGCATACTGAATGCAATCTCTAAATAGTAAGAGTATTTCATGCCTTCCACACTATGTTACAGAAGAAAAGTAAATTATATACATGATGGTATTAAGCAGACTTCACCAAGGACCATAGGCTTCTGCAAGAGAAGTATGTGGGTTAATTGTGAACTGGGCAATTGCTTAACTATTGGTCAAGTGTTTATATCTTATCAAGCAAACATAGATGAATATTTATATGTATGAATAGCAGTGTGAAACTAAATTGTTTTTACATGGCCTATTTGATGGTATTAGAAAGATATTATCTAAGAATAATTTTTGAGAAAGCTTGATTCCAAACAATCTTCTCAACATACAGATTTATTTTTCTTATTCATTCTTTTATTTTGCTTTTCTTTTTGTTTCTTTATTTTCTATTGTGCTGTGAAACTGTATTTGGGTATTACTAATAACCCTGTTAAATAACCCTCTCATGAAATAGTTTTAATTTTAATTAAAGGAATGTATGAACCAATATATGAAATAGTTGGGATACTACTGCATTTTTAAAACCTCAAACTAATATGAATGTTCAAAGATTAAAGCATATAATAATAATTTCTAAATAGAAGACTAAGACTTTTAATTCACTGAAGTCAAATTTGTCTATTTTTATATGGTTTAGTTTTGAGAACCAAAACAAATTCAAGTGGCTTTTTTCTTTACATTAGATTTTTTTAAATTAGACCTTCTTTATGAAATGTATATATGCATTTTAATTTGGTCCTATTTGTGATAAAATTGACTATAGAATATTGTTCAATTTAGGAAATGTGTTAATAATTTCAATCCACTTCCTTCTGAACAGCTAATAATATAATTAGCATATAAGAAGTGGTAGTCTAACTCTTGAACACAAATGTACTTACCGTAGAGAAAGTATATGTTTTTCAAATGATTCATCCTACCCAGAAGTGGAAAAGCAGATCATTCACCTGAAATACCAGAAATATATTTTAAGAGAATAAACACATGAACAGTAGTTTAGTTTTGAATAGCCAAAACCTGTTGTTAGACAGCTAAATGGCATTTTACTGGTAAATCATCCTAACCATGTACATGTTTTTTTTTAATTGGTAATTCATTTGACTTGAAGAAATTACCAAACTCAGTGCTTCGCAAAAAGCACAGACAGAACATTTGTACTCACATTTCCACCGAAGATTAAGCCTACCCTAGGACTTAACAAACTTCTCATTAAATGCAGAAAAGTCCTCTTGAAAGAATTCATGGGTCATTTGCAAATTTTACTGTGAAAAGAGGAGAGAGAGAGATCAAATACATGGAAGGCGAAAACATGACTCTTTTTAAAGGCACTTGGAGAATAATTAGAACACAGTACACTGTTAATATTCCTCCACAGGGGAACTAAAAGCAGAGAAAATCTTATCTTAAATGGTTTTGGCAAAGATTCAACATGATGTCCTGGAGTTTAATTGCTCAACTTAAACAGTCAAAATGTACTTGTGATTCTAATTTCTAAATTACATCTAGTAACTAAGAACAACAACAACAAAAAAAAGTGATACAAAAACATCCCTAAGAGCCTAAGTGTCTCCTCCCTCGGCTCACCGAAGTCAAAGAGCCTGCATTTTTGAAAGAATTCAAAACACGGACACGATAGCCTCACCCATGATACAGGAAGGAGTAAGAATCAAACTATACCCTTTGTGATCAGGAGCTGAGACTCTGGTGACTAGCTGGGTTTTGTTGTTGTTGTTTTGTTGGTGGTGGTTTCTTTTTTTTTTTTAATGACAGTTTGTTTTCCTTCCAGGAAGGAATTTTTATTTCAGTCTCTTGGGTCATTGACAATCTTAGAAGCAAAGGAATTCAAAATGTAATTATTTTACTATTACTAAAAAGTACAAGTTTACTAGTTTTCCAAAAATAAAAAAAAAAAATCAATGCAATCAATTTTCATACACTAAGCAAACTGAGTAAATGTACAGCAGCATGTACTGCAGCTTGGGTCCACTTGAATGAGTTGCAATTGCCTTTCATTTGGACTGCTGTGTAAGGAGCTGCTAGATAGCAAAATGAGAGGTTTATTTAGCGTCTGTGGGAAGCTTACAAAAAAGCTAAGTCCTCATTCCTTCTAACATTTTAACAGCTCTACAGTTTCTTACAAAATATGTTTTATCGTTTCAAGAAATGCTGTTAACCTCGCAGTTTTAAAACTGAATGAACAAGGCCTCTTGGACAAATTGAAAAACAAATGGTGGTACGACAAAGGAGAATGTGGCAGCGGGGGAGGTGACTCCAAGGTTAGCCTCAATGTCACCAAGAGCGGGTAAACAGTATGTTAAGTAATAGGTGCATCTGCTGGGAGACTTATGGTAAACTCTCCCATAGAATTTCAGGCAAACCCGTTTACAAACTCAAGTATGCAATTACTGTCAAAGCAAAAATATTTGCAACTATTACTAGTTTGGTGACATGCTCACAAGCTCAATGGCAACAAATGTAGGAAGCTCTGGCTCTCCAGCAGTGGGACCTGTGAAACTAGTTTTGGAAAGAAGAAAGTCTCTGAGAAAGTAAAGGCAGGAGAAAAGGGTGAAGTTGACTTGTTTTCTCCATTAATGTTTGGCCAGACTTCTGACAAATCTTTCCAATTAACAGCAATAACATGATTCTACCTTGATTTGTCTAGAGCTCCAACCAGAAAACTTTTGCAGACAAAGAATTACAGTGCAACAATGCAAAGCTGGCTATGTGGCTTATGGAATGCTTTTCATTAATGGGTGAATCAGAAAATTAGTAGAAAGTAATCCTAATACATCTTTGTCTTCACCTCACACATGCCATACATAATCCCTGCTTCATCATTTTTTCTAACTTCTAATTAATTTCTTCAAAAGAATAAGGTGTATAATTAAGAGATATTCTAACTTGTGACCTCAAAGAACATTTCCCCTACCTCTCTCTCAACTCTCTCTATCGCTACCTCTCTCTATATATAACAATATCATCTGTATCTGGACCTATGTTTACAGATTAGGAAAACAATAAAATAGAAAAATTCTGACTGAGAAAATACCTTCAGCTCATTAAAAACTTAATCAAAACTTTAAATTATACCTTTAAAATCGTATGGCTGGGCTATAAATTTTTTCACTAGATCACCTAAACTTCAGTAGGATTTGTATTTTTAAGGAGTAGCTGTTGAGATATCTGCAGCTCCCCCCACCCTAATCCCAGTCTTAAAAAACCTCTCAAACTGAGTTCATTAATATTTTCCCATAATAACCAGCCCTGCTGTAAAAAGGGGAAAGAGTAAATATTTTGCCATCATCCCATGCACCATCTCTCTTAATCCTCTTTTTGTTCTCTGATCATAAATAATTGATAAAGAAAACACAAAGTCCAAGCAGCATGCCCTCAGACTCTGAACACTTCATAACAACAGATGGCATTTATGTGTCAGAGAAGGGGAACCGAGGAAGAGATGAGGAGATGAGAAGCAAACCAGGGAGATCAGGTTATGAGAAAAGAAGAGAACAGTAAAAGTCGTGTTTGCTTTCTTTGTAACAGCCTGCTCTTGGGAGAACCAATCCACCCCTTCAGAACTTTGTCTCCAGAAATCTAACATAGTCTCTCAACAACTCAGATCCCTTACAACTACACAGACCTCTTAAAGGACCCTCCACTTTAGTGCAGTCAGATTGAGGTTTTAAGCCTCAAATGAATTTGGGGGAGCAAACCACATTTATATTATATGATTAGCTTAAAATGTATATGTTGGGGCTGGAGAGATCAGCAGTTAAGATCACGGCTTCTCTTCCAGAGAACCAGGGTTCAATTCCCAGCACCCACATGGCAGCCCACAACTGTCTATAACTCCAGTTCCAGAGGATTTGGCAGGCAAAACATTAGTGTACATAAAAATGAATACATAAATATTTTTTAAAGTATATGGTATATAGTCAGAAAATTACTATTTGAATATTTTATAATCACAAGCCTTCAGACAGTATAGAGGTGCTTTATGGATTAATTTTTCTACAAGTATAATTATCAGTCCTATTTTAGGGTAAGAAAGAATGTCTAGAGAAAAACAAGCAAAGAAGAAATATATGTATGTTAGGAAAATCTACACAACAAAAAACATTATAACTTTATTAAACAAGGGATTCAGCAACTGGGTCAGTGAGTTCAAGGGACTATTTGGTGTACCACAGACCAGAGTAAGCTTGTGTGGTCTGGAAATAAACATGTGTCTAACTTTATGAGTCTTTTTATTCCCTGGCTGTATATTATCATAGTTTTTTCATAAAAAATGAACTAGAAAATTGTGTTCTAAACCACTATTTTATTTATTGCCAGAGAACTTTCCAAAATGTTGTGAAATTTAACATAAAATAATTAAATTGAATTTATAGTATGTTATGTTTTCCCCTGGGAGTTTAGTTTCCATATTCATGCAAGGTTTATCACCAAAAGAATAAGGGTGTTGCAATCTAAATGTTAATAATGCCATACTATGAATTCATGAGAATAGGTAATATTTAAACACCCTGACCTAACTTAGGTCTGAGTAAATTACCAGGGAGTGCTTATGCATTTAAAATTCATTCTGTATCTTCTTCAAGTAACTACTGTTCTTTTGAAACTTACGTCTTCTATACCATTTTACTTGATCTTCAAAAGAGATAAAATAAGGAGTAAAAGTGATAAATGGAAGAAAGCAACAAGCTCCAAAGTATTGGTTAAGGGTAGAAACTGCAGATATAAGATAAATTGATAGATGGTAGATAGATAGATAGGTAGATAGATAGATAGATAGATAGATAGATAGATAGATAGATAGATAGATAGATAGATAGATAGATCAAATCCACAGAGGTCTCCACACAAACCGTCCAAAATTTGACTGATTTGGTTCTGAGATATGAGCCTTAACAGATGACTTGGTTTGTCATCTGGGAAAAAGAGGTCATAAGCAAAGCCTGTGCCACACGTGGGTAGGGTCCTTGAAGAAAGCAGTTGATCCAGCCTGTGCCACACGTGGGTAGGGTCCTTGGAGGAAGCAGTTGATCCAGCCTGTGCCACACATGGGTAGGGTCCTTGGAGGAAGCAGTTGATCCAGCCTGTGCCACACGTGGGTAGGGTCCTTGGAAGAAACAGTTGATCCAGTTTGCTTTTGCAGGATTATAACTGGATGGGACATGGGTAATTGAAATCCCCAGCTTCCAATCAGGTAGAAGCATTAGAGTTCTAGTTTAGTTGATCAGTGTGACAGCACCTACAGAGAAAAAGAGGCGTAGTCCCTGTCTTTTCCCTCAAGGAACTTATATTTTAACACAATCAACAACAGAACTACTGAGAGCCCTGGGGAAGCTTAGCTGTCACACACTTGAGCTACACAGAAATATGTGCCTGATACCCATTCCCAACATTGAAGTTCTGACTACAATAACCTTCAGCCAGAAAAATTTAACAAG
This sequence comes from Mastomys coucha, assembly GCF_008632895.1. Classification (NCBI taxonomy): domain Eukaryota; kingdom Metazoa; phylum Chordata; class Mammalia; order Rodentia; family Muridae; genus Mastomys; species Mastomys coucha. Next base: position 1,171,861 of record NW_022196907.1, on the reverse strand, counting down.
AATTGTAAGAGATAGAATTTTTATCTTCCAGGGAAAATGGCCAATGAGAAATCATATGCAAACAAAATCTTTTTTAAAAATCCTTTGCTTGTACTAATATTGTAAAACTATTTTTAATCATTATGAAAATTTATACTCATCCTTATGAGTGAGTAAAATAACAAATGCATTTATGGACAAGGTACCAGTAAAAATATGGATTACAATGTGAAAAACTTTTTGTACAAGCCAATATCTATATGAGGTTTTAAATCTGGACTGTAAGATTTTTGGCAATGCCTATACTCATCATTATAGTACTAATAACAGCTATATAATGAGTATCTTTTCTATTTTTTTTTTGCCTTAGTGTCCGACATATAGATATACCTATGCACATGAATGTGAATGTTCAGAAAAATCACTTAGTGGATATAATCCTTAAATTACAGATTCTAGGAATTATATTCCAGCACATAATTCCTCAGTTTTGATTTGACATTTGGTTGAAAGCAGTTGATGGCTGATTTTAATAAATTTTATACTTATAAGGCACTTAATTTTCTGATACTAAAACCATAGAATTTAATGCAAGACTAAGAGACAGTCACAGAAAAAAAAAATTATTCACAAGCAGAGAAGCTGTGATAGAGAAGAAGCCACATAGTCACCCTTGTCTTGGAAAGGGCTCTCCTAGGATCAGATTCCTTCCTTCATGTGTACACTTTCTCTGGTTGAATATTAGTTATAGTTAGTAGTAAATATCTGATATCTGAATTGCCAGCATAAAACAATGAGGCCTAAATCAACTGAATTCACTTCAGTACTGCTAGTAAGCCAACTCTAAAGTACAATTTTTAATAGAGGTTTAAATTATTGTAGATTTTTAACCACTAAACAGCTTAAACTTCAGGATCATGGCAAATACTGATTATTTCTTAATGAAATAATAAAGGTATACCATAGTGAAATTTTATGACACTGATTCAAAAGCATGTTTGTTTTTGATCATATTTTTATCCCATATGAACAAAATGAACTAACATTAGGGAAGAATTGTTGCAGGAAATATTAAAAAAGAGATCACCCCGTAATCTCTCCTGGCCCGCCGGATCAAGTTCTTTTCTAGTACCGCTGGTACTGGCCGGCCACATCTCTATGTCCTGGCGGGCTCCTGCTATTTTCTCTCAGCTAGCAAGATCATCTCGCTTACATACAATGCCCCACACACCCCACAGTCATCTAGCACCTAGTTACCCAGTAGAGACATGATTCTTAAGGCTTAATTATCCAATCACAAGATTACAATAAGATCACAATTTACAAGATGCCAATACAATAATTTCAGAGCCAAATGATAAAGACAATGTTTTAACCCAATTGTTCTAACCTTGTGAAGATCTTAACTACTTGTGGCTGTTTAAAACCACACGGGGTCTGGATGGTCCCCCTGTTCGATCACTTCCTTGATTTCTCTCCTTCTCTGACCTCCAACCTCTCACTCCTAAACTTCTCCGCCTCCCTTTTCCTGTCCAATCACAGACCCGTCACTGCCCTAATGTGATGTGACAAAGAAAATGCTGCAAGGGAATTGATTTTATTATAAATCCATGCCAGCAATTTTAAATAAAATTTCTGAGTCTTTGGTGTATTTTTATGTACAAAAGCTATGAAGGCAGACTATCACAATCCCAAATTTGGATAATGCCCAGCCATTTAGCTGTTGAGTTAAGCCCTCTTTATCTTGGAATCTTTATTTATTACCATTAATTTATTTGTAATAATTTAAAATTTTAGGCAGATGATTGCTTATGTTGATATCATTTAGACTCAGTGCTGCAATTCAGAAAGGAAATACAAGCATAAGCTTATACTTTAAAATAGCAATTTGCATATTTATCTTGTAAAGACCTTTACTACTTAAACTGGCCTTTGGTCAGCAATACTGGAGATACCTTTCTCCTTGTATGAAACTTACTAGCGAGTCAATTCATTGATGGACACCTCCACATATTCATAGGAAGTAAGAAAAAGCTTACTAGCTAAATCATTGGGTGTGGAACGCATCTTGAGGCCATCTCTATTCTTTTTGAAGAAGAAAAGTAAGCCATTCCTGGATTCTGATTTCTTGCCACGTGTATGTGGGGGAAATTACAACTGTTCTTGAAATCTAACCAGGCCAATAGTTTTGGATTCACAGTAATTGCATACATTTTTATTTTAAAATCCTCCCTAGCAGTATGTGCCTGTTACATAAAGCGATGGAGCAAGCCCCAGTTTTATGTCTGATTCTAAACCTGGGCCTACAGTTCAAGACATAGAGCCAACTGTGGCCTTTGCTCTGTCACTTTGCCATGCGATTCTAATGTAGTTTTACTTGAATAACATAAAATAACATATATAATGTTATTTATGTTATTTTCCACGTGAAGAACTCCTGTAAACCTTGCCGTTTTGAAACTCAGTGAGGCAGGCGTCTTAGACAAGCTGAAAAACAAATGGTGGTACGATAAAGGTGAATGTGGACCCAAGGACTCGGGAAGCAAGGTCAGTCTGTGCAGTTCGGGGCTCTTCTTGTATGTAAAACAAACAGTAACGGGGAGCAATTATCCAAAGTTTATGAAATTTGTAAACACTGAACTTTTCTGTCTACCTAGCCATTACCTAACTTAGAAGTTAATGCCATAAATTTCAACCACAGAGCCTATCCATAGGCAATAAAACTGCTTCCCAGTAATAAAGATTTAAAATAAACTAAAATTAACTTAAAATATATATAAAATAAAAGCATTATCTATTGGTTTCAAACTTACTTACCACTAATCTTTCTCAGGTTTCTTTTTGGATAAAGAAACCATAAAATAAGTATTTTAAAAGCTGGTTCTCAAAACAGAAAATGGGAAATTGGCCAGCAGTTATAGGATAGGTTAATATATTAAATGGCACTCAGGGTCATATTACTACACTGCCAAGCATTCTGCTTTACTTCAAATTTCTGTTTTGACAGATCAATAAAATGGACTTCCAGATCTATTCTCTCAACATAAATTATTTCAAAAATCAGTTTTAACAGTGCATTTCCACAAGTTCTAAGATCCTTTGTCCATGAATTTATCTGAGAGATTTGCTCATTTTTATTTTGTATGCATGTTTACCTGCATGCATGTATGTTTCTGTATTCTCAGATACCAGAACCAGGTATTGGATGCCATGGAACTGGATTTACAGTTGTTAACTGTATTTTGTATGCTGGAAATACAACCCAGGTCCTCTGGAAAGTGTTCTTAACCACTGACCATCTCTGCAGTCCCTGATTATGAATTCTTTACAGAGCAAAGCAGAAACATATAGGCTGAATCTGTGAAATACAAAGTTACATGTTTATTTTCATAAAAGATCAATTTATAACTGATTCAGCATACATATAGAATATATCTAAGAGAGGCCAGATGATGCACATGTTTAATCCTAGCACTCAGGAGGCAAATATATATATGCTCCTAAGCCATAAATGAAGTTTTTTTAATTTTTTGAAATTTTTTTGTAAATCACATTCTAGAATGAAAGCAAATTAGTAGTTATTCTAAGACATTGAAACAAGTGACTAATATTTGGAGAGTTTCTATTAATTCTAGGAAACAAAGTCAGGTTAAAGGTCATTTTTCAGAACTTACACATATTTAATCATTATAGTCTGCCTTTGAACAAGACAAGCTTGGCCATATAATAAATTGTCACCTTGTGTCCTGTTGTAAAGTAAATGCACATAATTAAAACCAAGTAACCTTAAAATAACATGACCAAACAGACAAATGCATATATAAAGAAAGGTATATGCATCACTTGAATTAAATAATTTCCTAATATAGCTACTGAAGAACTTGAACTAGATTTTGCATGGAACGAATTCTAGTATATGTGATGGCTACAGAATACTCTTTAGGTCATCCTAAGTTCTCTCTTTTTTTTTTTACAATAATGATATATATATATATATATATATAACAACCACATTAATAATTTGTGGTAATTCTTTTTTAGTTATTGTCACAACTTAATATCTTCTAATCATCTGCTTGTCTATTTCTACATCTAAAAATAAAGGAATAATATAGTGAGGATCCAAACTATATTACACCTAAAATATTAACTATTATGCCTTTTAAGTGACATTGAAATTTTTGACCCATAAAAATAAGTATAAATCTGATCATACATAAATAATTTGTTTCTAAAGTTGGATATATTTCATTCAAATTTATTTTTAAAAAGCTGGAAGTGGTGAGATATGTCTGTGATGCTAGAACTTGAGAGGTTGAGGCATGAGGATCAGGAGTCAAAGCTCATTTCAGCTGCAAGAGTGTACCAACCTAGACTACATGAGACTCTGTCTCAAAAAAAAAAAAAAACATTAAATTAAATTAAAAATTTAAAGTAGTATAATACTTCCTCTATATTCTGTTGCATATTATATTAATGTTTTTATATATACAATAATATATTACATATATTATTGCTAAGTAGTATATAAAATTCAAAATTAATATTGTTCATTGTGTTTATGGATACACTGAAAAAATAAATAATGCATGTCCTGGTACCTTATAATTTTCACATGCTTGATAAGTTAATGGTGAATAGTGTGACTGATAATTTAAAGAACCTTAGTTCTATAACTTAGGAAATGTGGAATGAAAACTATTAAAAAGAAATATTAAACACTAAGATGATCTTTTAAAGTATGTAAAGCCCAAAGATTCTATTTTTCATATTCTGAGCATGACATTTTCAAAGTCTAAAATAAGTCTTCTTATGTCTCCCTATGTAAATATATGAATGCCTACATATGGTTAAGTATAATGCTTTTCATTGCATATTTAGTAATGATAAAATGTTTGGGTTTTATTGAATGTAATTATATGTAATTTATTGGTAATTATAATTTTCTTCTCCCAAGAGCAATAAGCTTTATATTTACATCTATAAACTTGCATCAGTGACTTATACCTATAAGTAATTCTCAACTAAATTAAGGATGTACTTTAATTGGCTATTTGGATTTTACGTGTCCCTTTCCCTTCTGGATGTGACATTCCCATAGCTAACTGCTGTGTCTTTATCCTTTCTAGGACAAGACGAGTGCCTTGAGCCTGAGCAACGTAGCAGGCGTCTTCTACATTCTGGTTGGCGGCTTGGGCTTGGCAATGCTGGTGGCTTTGATAGAGTTCTGTTACAAGTCCAGGGCAGAGGCGAAGAGAATGAAGGTGGCAAAGAGTGCACAGACTTTTAACCCAACTTCCTCGCAGAATACCCACAATTTAGCAACCTATAGAGAAGGTTACAACGTATATGGAACCGAAAGTATTAAAATTTAGGGGTAGGACTTAGGGCCTACGCCAGTAAGCGGGGGATGCATCCTGTGAACGCAGTGTTGTGACCTGTCTGTCCTGTGGTGGTATTGCTTGCTTCTGATTAGAGCTTTCTATTTTTGACATTTTCAGTGCACAGTGATTCTGTTTTTTTTTTTTTGTTGGCTGCAGATGTTCTGTTTGAAACTTTATGTTGCCAATAGATATCTGCATTGCAGTGGTCAGAAACATGAAAACATATTAGAATTGCTCCCTGAAATGATGTAAACAGCATAATTTCCCTAAAATTGAGAGATTTTAAATTAGATCTAAGCTTTCCTAAACAGGGACAGCATAAAATGTTATGACAAGTCATAAATGCTAAGAATATAAGAGAAAAACTTATTTTAAGTGATCAAAAACCTAGAGACTTTCCCATTTTTGATAAAGTAACAATGTTTTCTAAAGAAATAATGCAAATAAGGAATCCAACCCATAATAAAGACTGCATTAACTTTAGCTCTCACCTCACCTGTATTTCATTTGCCATTCATCTTTCTATTTCTGAAAGGATCACTCTCAGTTGCTTTTTCATCTAACAGTAATCCTGCCAGACCAGTAGATAGATGTTACTGCCAGAATTTTGTCTGTGATGCACATTTATTAGATGAGATGTAACTTATTAAAAGTTTTATATATATATATATATACATA
>NW_022196907.1:1154009-1165810 GCF_008632895.1 Mastomys coucha | reverse complement strand
ATATATATATATATATATATGAAGCATGTAAAGAAAAACAAAACTTTGCAGGGAGTTACTATACATTTTTTCCAATTTGTTTCCCTTTTACAAAAACCATGTTATCCACACTTAGACCCTCTGCTCCAGTCACAGGAAAATTGATATCCATTCAGAAGAATACAGAGGGAACTTTCCTGTTTCAGAATCTAAACATCTACAACTTTCCTCTAATGATCAAAAGTGGTTTTTTTTGTTTGTTTGTTCTTTTAAGAATTATTTACTTATTTTATGTACATGAGTACACTGTTGCTGTCTTCAGACACACCAGAAGAGGGAATCAGATCCCATTACAGATGGCTGTGAGGCATCATGTGGTTGCTGGGAATTGAACTCAGGACCTTTAGAAGAGCAGTCAGTGCTCTTAACCACTGAGCCATCTCTCCAGCCCTCAAAGTAGTTTTAAAATAAAACCTTAATGGATTTAGTTTTAGTATTGTTCTTCAAATCGGAACTCAAACAAAACCATTTTTTATTTGTTCTGATTACATGGTAAATTAGTCTTTGAACCTGAAAGTGAGGGCCTGAGGCAGCTACAACTCAAGACAAAAAATATAATTTAATAATATGTACATCTGCAGGGCAGTGGAGGCGCACATCTTTAATCCCAGCACTTGGGAGGCAGAGGCAGGTAGATTTCTGAGTTCGAGGCCAGCCAGGTCTACAGAATGAGTTCCAGGACAGCCGGAGCTAAACAGAGAAACCCTGTCTCGAAAACCCAAATAATAATAATAATAATAATAATAATAATAATATACATCTGAGGTCGTATGAGAAAAATGTAGTTGATTTGATATTTATTGACATAGAAACTTCTGGACATATGTTACATTCTGAAAGGAAAGAATGAAGCCATTCCTGATAATCTAGTCTTAACTGCTTCTTTCCCCCTTCTAGAAAGCTATGGTTGAACATGTTTGCACAAAGAACTATACTGTGTTTTTTCTCCATTTTGTGAAAAATATAAAAACTAAGCCCTCAGTTCACTCAGATGAAAACACAGTAAGCACATCTTCTGATAAGGTCAGGAGCTTTGATAGAAATAATTTGAAAGTTCATGGAAATAGTCAAATTGATTTTGTGTAACAGTTGTTGGCCATTAAGAAAATGCTTTTATCATAATTTTGCTGAATTGAAGAGAGATTTTCAAAATGTAAGGAAAATATCTGACCTGTGTCATTTGGAATGAATTCTGTCCTGGAGCTCACTTTGTAGACCAGGCTGACCTCAAACTCAGAAATCTGCCTGCCTCTGCCTCCCAAGTGCTAGGATTAAAGGCATGAGTCATCACCGCCCGGCTCTTTATAAACTTTTCAAAGGGGAAATATATATCAGTGTGATAGTAAAATGAAAGGTGTTTTCTCTCAAGGCTTCTCTGCAGGGACAAATTGGTTTTTTTAACTCTGAATGCTATCAGTTTTATATTATATCTTATTTTTGTGTCACTAAAACTGAATATCTTACTCATTCCAATCATTGGATAAATCCAAGATGGAAAAACAATATTTGAAACTTTACAAAGAAATACTAGTGGATGCCAATTATTATAAATTGTTTTAAAAAATGTTAAAAGTTTCCAGGTTAGCTACATAGAACTTTTACATCATAAAGTTTTTTGAGTTGAAGCCTGACATTGAAGTTCATCAAATTTATCACCTTTAAGGCTAAATCTGAGCTTTTAAAAATTACATTTTAAATATAGACAAAGCATTCATGATCATCTAATTTTTATTTTGAAGTCAGTGGTATTCAGAGTTAATAAAAACATTTGTCCCTACAGAGAAGCCTTGAGAGAAAACACTTTTCATTTTACTGTCACACTGATATGTATTTCCCTTTTGATAAGTTTATAAAGAGCGGGCGGTGATGGCACACACCTTTAATCCTAGCACTTGGGAGGCAGAAGCAGGCAGATTTCTGAGTTCGAAACCAGTCTGGTCTACAAAGTGAGCACCAGGACAGCTAGGGCTGTACAGAGAAACCCTGTCTCGAAAAAAAAAAAAAAAATACGAGGACTGCAGCAAATTTTTGGCTTGCCTGCACTGTATGGTAAGATGTAGGCTAACCTCGACTATGGACAGAGACTTTCATAAAAGAAAGAAAAGAAGAGGCTCTATTAACTATAGTTAATGGTTTTTAATTTAGATAGTGTCTAAATCAACAAAATCTGCAAAATCAAAACTGGATCCTTTACTACATAGAAGATCTACTTGGAAGTGTGGCTAGGGACCAGAGTGATAGTTCAGATGTAGAGCAGCAACATTACCAGTACGTAGATGGACACACACATGTCAGAGAGGGGGGGGGAGGGAGGGAGGGAGAGAGGGAGAGGGGGGGGAGGGAGAGAGAGAGAGCAGATAGACACAGACACGCAGAGAGAGACAGATATACACACACTCACAGATACACAAAGAGATACATACACACACAACTAATAGTAAATCAAGGTAACTTTTAAAACTCAGAGTTTGATTTCAAGGGACTAATGGAAGCTAATCAAGTAAGAGTGCCATTCCCCCTTAAAGTTCCCATTATATGCCAAATGATTCTGAACATAAAAGTGATTAATGTTTCTATACAGTCCTATCCTAAGTCCTCATTATAAAAACAGGTGTTCATCTTTACTACAGTCATCTTGACTACTGTTAGATGTGCCTTTTATTTTAATCACAGTTAATAACTACACCCAATTTGAGTTGAGTTTTTGTTGCCAGGGTGAAGGACTTTAAACATTTTTACTTCAACCACTTTTAATACAATAATGAATTTCATTAACATGCAACCAGGCTAACATTTAATTTCCAGAGCATATCAAACACTGGAATAGAATTTCCTAAAGAATTAGATAAAATTTAGTCCACAATAAACAAATACATTATATGCAAGAAAGTGGAGGTCCTAGTCACTACACAGTGTAGGGGACATCTCCTTTACTTTATTTTCCTCTTCTTAACACTGGGATTTATTTGCTTGGAAGGATTTGGAGGCAGTAAATGCACAGTAGTCAGATATACATGATTCCAGAGTCTTTCTCTTCTACATAGTGTTACCTTCTCCTTCCTGAGAAGTTAGGGAAATAAGGATTTAGTGAGCATTCAGAGGCCAGCCACCATTCCTTCAGCATCAACCCCTTGTGGCCATTCCATTCCATGCATTATCAAATATGCCTACCTATGATTCACCTTCTTGAAGCATAAACCTTAAATGTGAGCTTTCATTTCTAAAAGGCATGGAGTAACCTATATGTCACTAACTGCTGTTCTGAGTTGTGTCTATAATTCGTGTGAATGAATGAAAGCGTGTGGATAGATCTGTGTGAGGAAAACAGGAAGTATATATTACATATTCATACATACATACATACATACGTACATACATGCATACATACATATATGGTTTAGCAATTTGTCATGATTTAAGAAACCATACTTTTCATCATAAAGAAAAAATCTAACAAGAAAATAGAATGATTTATAGATATGCCCATCAAACACAGGAATGGTTTTAAGCTTCTTTGAAAGTATTAGGGTGTAGAGTTCAGCAAATGAAAAGAATCTTCCTATCCAGATTTGCTCAAAAAAAAAAAACCAGATTTTTATGATCTTGTAAATATATAAAACCTAAAACTTTAGGCTAATTAATTCTTCACCAGATGTATCTGAGCTTTTCTTTCCCTCATAAGCAATTTGCCTGACCAAAAAAAACACACAGGGGAAAAAATGCAGATGTCTAATTATCGATATTTTGGTGTTTGATGTGCCATGTTTTGTTGAAGCAACAGAAATATCATAACACCTGGCATCCTCTCTGTTTCCTTTTCATGCAACCCAGCTGACTTTTTCTGAAGCCATAAGAAACAAAGCCAGGCTATCCATCACTGGGAGTGTGGGAGAAAACGGCCGTGTGCTGACCCCCGACTGCCCCAAGGCCGTACACACAGGAACCGCGATTAGACAAAGTTCGGGATTGGCTGTCATTGCATCGGACCTACCATAAAAACCAAAAAAATTATTGAGTGCCTTAATCAAACTGTGTTGGTGACTGATGACACAGCCCCGAGGGACAGGCCAAGCGTGGGTCTTGGCTGAACCCATCCTTTGGCTGAGAGCAGGAAGGACATACTGAGCGCCGGACAGAACCAGTGCATGAGTTCAGCACGGAAATGCAGACTCGGATTTTTTTTAATCAGGAAAACTCACAATTTAGTTTTTTGGGGGGAGTGGGTGGGGGATATCTGGGATAGGTGTATTAACAGCAACAGATTCCACTTGAGCGCACTTAAAACTAATCAGACTGGCCAGTTAGCGCATTAAACTGTGAAGTTCTTTCTCAGAAAGGTCTTGGTCACCACAGCAAGGGATTCAACAGTTAATAGAGGTCAAGGAACCTGCTACCAGTGTCTCCAGAACCCATATAGTCGATGGAATAATCTGCAGCTGAGAGAAGCAGTCACTAAGATGTGATAGGAAAATAATAACTATGTAAATCCTGTGAAAAAAACAACAAAATTTAAAGAAAGTATTTACAATTACTTTGGAAATAAAACAATACTGAAACATGCTTGCTTTTTAACTGAAGTAAATCCAGTAGAGGACAACACAATTGTTTTTTCTAACCATCTTAGGGAACAATACATTGCAATAATTGATAATAGTGCCATCACTGTAATAAACTTTAGAGACTTTTTTAATGTAAAAGTTGTTGGTCACCTTGTTTCCTTCACTCTGTCACACAAGTTGGCTCATAGTTGTGTTTGTCTATCAGAAACAAAAAGAAAAACACAAATGAAGAAAATGTTGGCATGAAGTCAGCCATCTGCATTGTAGAATTTAAAGGACTATGGGTCATTCATGTTATCAATATAATTTATAATCCTGTTCAGTGTACAAAATTGTAGGTTTTGTACCCACCCAAAAGAATAAAACAACAGTTTTTCTTACAGTATCTATCCACAGAGCTTAAAATTTTCCCCTATTATTTGAGAAACTGTGAGACTCCATATTGTAAAAGTCAAGGGATAGGCCATATAAGAAAATGTAGCTTGTCTTTATTATCCTGCAAACTTTTTCTAGATCTTGGGCTCATTTCTAACAGGTTAAGTTGTCAAAGGAAGAGTCCTTGGGTCTGAGAATGAACCACTATTCTAAAACCAACAGACCCTATGTGGAACTTTTACTTGACTCCGTTTTCCTGCATAAAATTCAGTGTCTCTTGGATATTCCCCCTCATCCCCATACTAAATTCTTTGAAGACACTGATAACAGTTTGTGGCAGACTACAGTTAAAAAACTCAACCCTTATTTCTACCCAGTAATTGTGAATAGAATTATACCACGATCATTTTTAAGAAAACAAAACCCTTATGGTTCAAAAGGCCTGCTTCATTTGAAATGATGAATGAGTTCAATGATACAGATAAAAAAAAAAATCACAGATTGAGGGATCTTTGCAGAAAGCACAAATCAGGATGATGCCCAAAGTGTGGCCTGAAGGATAAGTTGAGTTTTCACAGGAGGAGGTGCTGGTAAGATCCTAGGGGTGAGCAGCACACGAAGCTGTTTCTTTTTTCAGTGTCTAATGTATGTACAAGGCTTGTGAAGCCAGGTGAGGACACAGGTTGTGATGCCATGGAAGCTCTGTCAGAAATATGGAGAATTGGTTTCCTTCCCTCAATGCTTACAATCCCCATTCTGTGTGTCACTACAATGTAATCCTTACAATACATGTATGCACTGTCCCTCGGGAAAGGTTACTTCTCTGTTGTTGAGCAATGATTCATTTCACAACCTAGGCCCCTCCCTGGTGTCTTCCTCTTCTTCTTCTCTCACTCCTACCCAAGCTCTCAGCCAGCAAATGGACCTCCACAGCACACGGAACATGGCATCTACTGTCTCTTCAGTCTGTAGATCTTCTCTGTCTTTACCTGACTGTCACACAGCCTTCAGCCCTGAAATTGAATTATATGTGTACTGAGAAGATCTCCATGATTACCAACCACCTGCCCATGACACTGAGTTACATGCCATTTTTAATGTTTCTTACCCATTACAGCACTCATCGTACTGCATTGTAATTGCCTGTGTACTTGTCTATAAACTACTAGACTGTCAGCTCCATGAGGGGCAGGGACTGTGTCTATCTTGTTCACAGTTGTATCCCCAGCACCCAGCACAGTGCCTGGCATATTGTAGGTGCTTAATAAATATTTGTTGAATGAAAGAATGAATTGAGTCAATTTAATTAACTTGAGGCAAAAACCATATTTTCCCCTTAACAGCCCTGGGGTGTAAGTTAGGTATAGAGTGGGTTAAAATAAAACTGAAGGTTGACTGATATTTTCACCTTTAAGGCTAAATCTGAGCTTTTAAAAATTACATTTTAAATATAGACAAAGCATTCATGATCATCTAATTTTTATTTTGAAGTCACTGGCATTCAGAGTTAATAAAAACAATTTGTCCCTACAGAGAAGCCTTGAGAAAAAACACCTTTCATTTTACTATCACACTGATAGGTATTTCCCCTTTGAAAAGTTTATAAAGAGCTGGCAGTGATGGCCCACGCCTTTATTCCCAGTGCTTGGGAGGCAGAAGCAGGCAGATTTCTGAGTTCAAGGCTAGCCTGGTCTACAGAGTGAGTTCCAGGACAGCCAGGGCTGTACAGAGAAACCCTGTCTCAAAGAACGAAAAAAAAAAAAAAAAGCTTTTTTTCTTACAAACATGGGTTTAGTTCATTTAGCATTAAAAAAGGTAGAAGCCTTTTCTTTCTCTACATAATAAAGATTGGAGTTCATTTTTCATCCAGAATGAGTGAGTTCTTTCTGCACTGGTGCTTGGTCTTTTGCTCCATGTGCACATGTAAGTATGGATGTGTGTGTATGTATGTATTTGTGAGAATGTATGCATGTGTATGTAAGCATGTAATTTTGAGAATACATGCAAGCTGGACCCAACTGGGTATGAATGGAAATGTACAAATGAATAAATGAGCATGCATGAATTTGTATATGAACTTACGTGAGATTGTGCATATTCGCTTATGTAAAATGCCAGTCTCAAACATTCTACACTAATTTCAGGTTGCTTCATGAATTACATGTCTGACACTTGGCTTTCCCACCTGTATAACTATTATTTAATTTGTTTCCTAAGGCATGGTAGGTGTTCAATATTTATTTGTCAGTGCTTAAGCACACCTTATATATTAAGTCACAATCAACAAAAATGGTCAAGCTTTTTTTTCTCAGAAAGCAGAACACCTCAACTTAAATTGCCAAGATAGCAGTAACAGGAATAAAACCTAAACTAAAAGTGATACCTTTGAAAATGTGAGAGATGCTGCGGATTGATCTCCTTGGAATTTTGTTTTGTTTTGCTTTGTTTTTAATAATACCACTCCAAAGTGCATGTTTTCATTCATAGTCCCAACAGAGTTTTGTTTTCAGTCATGAAAATTGCAGTCTTGTTATTTGTAAAATCAAAGGCAAATGAAAAACATGATTTACTTACATATCCCCTCAGCAAATAAGGCTTTCTTCAAGAGAGCTATTTTAGGTAATGGTTATGATACCATAAAAAGAGATCAGAGACAGAAATGATATCTTAAATAAAAAGAAAACAAAAATACTTTCTGTGAAAGAAGAAAACCCTGTCGCTCCTTTGTTTTGCTGTGGCTTTATTTGGTTAGAAAGTGGAAGAGAATTTAAAAGCTAACAAAAGATGAAATAAACACTAAAATGAAGGGGGCTGGGTAAAATGAAAATATTTCCCCAGGTGGAAAGGTTCATTTTTTTTCCTTAAAGATTTTATTTCTATATTTCAGAACACGTGGGAGTCAGGGAGGGGGTATACACAGTAAGTGCAGCACCCAAGTAGTCCAAAAGAGGGCATCACAGATACCCTGCACTTAGAGTCTCAAGAAGTGTTGAAAACTGAATTCCAGTCCTCTGGAAGAGCAGGAAGTGCAGACCCATCTCTCAAGCACCAAACACAAGGGTTGTTTGCTTGTTTGTTAAAAGAGAAGGAGTGCTGAGCTCCCAAATCTTCCACTGCTAGGTGTATAATATTTAGTGTTTTCCTCATTGATTATGGGCATATCACCTTTAAATCTCTGATGGGATACAAACTGGCACTGTGCTTGCCTTGAAGGAAGGAAACAAGTAGAATACTCTCAGTCATATGTTTGAGATGATGTAAAAAATCATTTACCATTGCCTGTATAGAAATCACTGTCAGTTCTTTGATGCTAGCTTTCCATGAATGTGAAAGCTTTCGACACTTTTTTAATAAACAGAATATAAAACAACTTAGTCTATATTTGACTCCATTTAGAAATTATTTTCATCTTTATACACATCAGACTAGGTGCTTTTCTAAACTTCTAAATCATGGGATCTGTCATTCCTGCCTATCTGGCATTTCACAGAGATGTCCTTCTCACCCACTCTCTCCACTATTAGAGTACATGCTTTTACAAATATTGGAACAGGTATGTCGCCTGACACTGAGCCTCATCAATCTAAATCCATATCATGTGTACAATCTCACACAAAGTCATCCCATTCTCCTCTACTTCTCCATCTTCATTTTGCTTTTCACATTGTTAACCTCCACTAACTCTTGCCACGATTTTCATCTTCAGTAAAAAATGAAACTCTTGACATTCTCAAACACTCATTATCACCCCATGTTCCACCAAAACATTGAAGTTAAAGGAATGGCAACCCTTTAAGTTATGACTACACACACACACACACACACACACACACACACCTTTATGAGCTACAAATGCAGCTCAGTAAGTAAGAGCACATACTGCTTTTGCAGAAGACCTGAGCTTGGTTCTCAATACCTGTACTAGATAACCAACAAGCACCTTTAACTCAAGCACTAGTGGGGTTCAACACTTCTGACCCCCAACACACACATATACATAAATGCACCCAAACATACAAACACATAACTGAAAAAAAATTAAATCTTAAACAATTTCTCTTTGTAGAAGTATGTGCTGACAGACCAGTGATGTAATTGGCAGACAAAAGTGTTTGCTGACGCCGGGCAGTGGTGGCGCACGCCTTTAATCCCAGCACTTGGGAGGCAGAGGCAGGTGGATTTCTGAGTTCAAGGCCAGCCTGGTCTACAGAGTGAGTTCCAGGACAGCCAGGGCTATACAGAGAAACCCTGTCTCGAAAAAAAAACAAAAAAACAAAACAAAAAAAAAAAAGTGTTTGCTGAGTAATTCTAAAAATCCAAGTTCAATTCCTGGAAATCAGAGAAGAAAAGAGAATTAACTCCTAAAAGTTGTCCTCTTAATTCCACAAGCAATTGGCAACATGCATGCCCACACACAGAGTGAGACATCATATACACATGCATACACAAAACTAATTTTAATATGTCATCAACAGAATGATGGCTCACAACTGGAATCTCAGTATTGTGGCTAGAGGATTGTGAGTGTAAGGCCAGCCTGGGCAACACAGCAAGTATCAGGCCAGCCTATTCTATTTAGCAAGATCTTGTCTCAAATAAGAAGATAAAAAAAATACAGTAATAACAAAATAACTATGTCAACTACACAGGTAAAATGAAGCCAATGGCTTCAAAGATATGTCCAAAAAGGAAGGATGACATCTATCCAACTAACTACACTATTAAAATGAACTAATGATCTGCTTACTTGTTCACATTAGTTACTCATTTCTACACAAATGCTACATAGTCACTAAGGACATTGGAGTTTCACATGTCTATCTAGTACAGTACCTCATAGTCAATTGTTAATTCTGAGTTATGTTAGTATAGAGATGTCATTTAACCCCAACCCACTCCTTGACTCCCAGTGATTGCTGCCTCTATGTACTTTAAGTCACTCTTGACAAAGGGCATATAACAGACCTATGATCCCCCACTTCATTTGGATAATGCCCAACTTCTCACCTTGCCTTCCTTCTCTTGAGCTAGTTGATAAAAGGAGTAACTTTGAGTCTGATATTTAACACCTCTAATTGAAAAAAAAAAAAAAGAAAAGGAAAAGAAACACCACAAAAGGGCTACTGTAATGGGTAGAGGTTATGTGAGAGAAGAGGCTTATTATAGAAGAAAGGGGTTGTTTGGATTTATGGGTCCAACAGTTAAGAGTCCATGATGGCATAATGAAGCCAGCAGGTGGCAGGGATGGTGCCTGAAGCAGGAAGCTATGAAGCAGCACTCTGGGAATGGCTCATGAGTCCTTAAACTTCAAAAGCTGTTCCCATCCCCCCAATGACATACTTCCTCCAGCAGTGCCACACCTCCTAAACCTTCCTGAAACAATGTCACCAACTGAGGACCAATTTAGATACCTGAAAATATGAGAGGCATTTCATTCAAACCACCAGAGAAGAAAACAGTCAAGTATACAGGAGGAGATACTTATAATAATTGGAATAAAAGTTTACAGTTCAGGTCAAAGGAAGAATCTGAGAAGTGAATTCCAAAGAATTAACATTATTACATTTTAAAGTAATTTAATTATGTCACATCAGAAATAAATGAAAACATAACATAGTCATAACAGATAATTTTATTATGAATTACTTAAATATTGTTAATATCTCAAAATATTTCAAAATTCAAAATTTACCCTGTAGCAGATGCTACTCTTAGTTTGAATGCCGGAGTCTCAGCATTTCCATCTATAATACTCAACTAAAAATTCAAAATTAATTTTGTAGTTCATGCTATCCTTAATTTGAACAGCAGAGTCTCAGCACTTCTATCTACAGTAGTCAATTAATCTGAGATTCATGCAACTAACACACCTAATGTTTTGCTCTTTAGGTAGCATTCACTTACACAATGGCTAACTCCATTTTAATGGGTGACAAATATTATCCATCTGAAAGGTTCTAAAATTACCCAAGATCTCCAAGGGTAGGACTGTGAGAGATTGCTTTTTAAAAAATATAAGTTAATTGAGGTAGGAGAAGAGATAAAGAAGGATAAATATGTAGTCATACTTATCAAAGAAAAGTTCCCACCAGGGGAATATCGTAATTCTTAACATCTATGCACTAAACAGAATGGCACCCAACTATATAAATAAATGTCAGCCCAGATTACTATACCCAGCAAAACTTTCAGTCATAAGAGATGAGAAAAATAATACATTTCATGATGAAACCAAATGTAAAAACTCTCTCTCTACAAACCCAGTCCTAGATGGAAAACTCCAATACTACTACAGCTTGTATCACATATTGACCCTCACACATTGGTAGTTGGGGACTTCAATACCCAATGCTAGCCAATAGACAGGTCATCCAGATCACAACTAAACAGTTGGAGTTAACTGAACTAATAAGTCAAATAGGTCTAATAGATATTTATAGATAATTCCATACAAAAGACAAAGAATATAACTAGTTATCAACACCTAATGTAACTTTCTCAAAAAAAAAATCTCCCCATACTTGGACAAAAAGCAAATCTCAGTATATACAAAAAAATTTGAAAAAACACCCTACATCCTATTTAAAAACCATGGATTAAAGTTGGCTATCAACAATAAAAGAAACTACAGAAAATTTACAAACTTATAAAAACTAAACAACACTTCACTGAATGAGAAATATGTCAAGACAAAAATTGAGAAGGAAGTCAAAGACTTCCAAATTTATACGACACATTAGGCGAGTTAATAGCACTAAGCGAAGGAATTAGAGAAAAGACCAATGGAGCTGAGGGGTTTGCAGCCCCTTAGGACAAACAACAACATGA